>NW_027462602.1:0-50000 GCF_050947455.1 Rhinoderma darwinii
GTTTTATCATTTCTGGTGAGATTCCGTCTAGGCCGATGGATTTTTTACACCTTATGTCTGAGGTTCTATCTATCTATCTATCTATCTATCTATCTATCTATCTATCTATCTATCTATCTATCTATCTATCTATCTATCTATCTATCTATCTATCTATCTATCTATCTATCTATCTATCTATCTATCTATCTATCTATCTATCTATCGTGAGACAGTGACAGGTAAAGTCATTGAGGGAAGGTATATTTCCCCTAGAATCCTGTCATATGTATCCTAGGCTCCAGGGAATGAGTAGTTCTTGCAATAGAAAGCTCTAGTTTTCCAATCTCGGCTTAAGGAAAAGCCGGAAAAAAGGGCCTGGAGTTGGATTGGAGAAGAGCAGGGCGGGTTCCCCAATCCCTAGTCCATCTCTGTTTGTAGGACAAGGTTGCTGCTCAATTAGCTGCACCTGTAGCCTGTGTATAAAAAGGTGCAGACACAGTGTGTGTGAGTCTCACCCCTGACTCAGACTGGAGACTACTAAGGCTGGAGTAGCCTGTATTCTATGTGAGTAAAGACATGTGTTACTTTGTGTCCAGTGCCTGGTAGGAAGGCACTCGGTATAGTTAGATAATATCTTGTTTAGTTACTGCTCAGACGAGCAGGATTTATTTTGTATTTTGCCTTGTTGTACAAGAGGCTGTTTCTTTGACAAGAATAAAAACACAGGCAAAGCCCTGTTATGACTTTTAATGCACGGTGTCCCTGTCTCTGGCTACAAAGAAACCGCTGTAACAACCTCTCCTGATGCTAAACCCTCACATATGGTGGCCGATGCGGGCACGGTTTTAAAGAGACATACACCTATTTAAAAGGACTTTTGCTGCTCCAAGTGGAAAATTGTTGCTAGGGGCAACAACACAATTTTTTCTCCCCGAGAGTGCTTGGAAGTGTATGTCTTGGGTGAAGGCGGCAACAGGGCATGACCTGCCTAGGTAGAGTCGTGTGTTAACCTTAGACCATACTATCCCCCCCACCCCCACTTAGTAAAGACACATGACACCGAGGTTGGATGTGAAATGGCCACAGCAGCCGTTTATTAATTTCACAGTTTTATAAAAACAATTTAAATCCGAAACATTCGGATAACTAGTTAGGAATCCACCAGAGAATTCCTCCTAATAATTCACATGACCCAACATGGGTCAGAATCATAAATAACAATTAAACGTTAACATTAACCCGAGCAGAGGAAGTCCTTGAAGCCCCTTCAGATGTTCCTTATTAAGAACACACCGAATTAGCCATCTGCAAACCACCAATTACCTCCAGCCGTAAACCAGCTCGGAAGCACCGTTCACCTCTGCAGATGGCTCCACCCACTAGAAGTCCACTTCAAGGGGATAACACCCGATGAAGCCCTCAAGTGATATACCGACCACTAGAAGTCCACTTCAAAGGGATAACACCCGATGAAGCCTTCAAGTGATATACCTTCTACCAGAAGACCACTTCAAAGGGATAACACCCGATGAAGTCTTCAACCATGTACCTTTTTTGGGGGACGCATACCCCCGATGCGACCCCCCCACCATTTTGTACTGACTGGCCTCAAGGACTCCCCCCGCCACCGCGAAACAGGCCTTGACCCCCTTAAGCCTGTGAGTTCCTCCACACCACCACCGCCCTTTCTATGCCTTCTGCTATCGCCAAGCTCCAAAGATCAATGCCAACCTCGGTCAGATGAACCCCGTCACTTCTCCAGAAATTCCCCACTCCTGACTCCAAATCCCTATGCCTTACGCAAATGCCCCCGTTCTTTGCCACAAAACGGGACACCGCCCGGTTAACCTTTATGCGAGCCTTATTGACTCTCTCCACCGATCTAGCTAACCGCCAATGCTTTCTTGGGACTATGTCCGACCACACTACCACCAACTTGGGATAAGATACCCACAAACACAACATATCATGTTTGATATCCCGCACCAACTCACGAAAAGGGCGGACTCCTAAGTCATTCCCACCCACGTGCAACACTAAAACCTCCGGAACCCTATCAAGCCGCGCATATGTCTGGAATTCCGCCAACACCCTGTTCCATGACATACCTCTAAAACCCAGCCAATGCACAACCGCATCCTGTCGCGGAATGCGCAACTGGCGACCATCCGGGCGGACGTCCGCCCTCAAAGCCCCCCAGTGCACGTACGAATGACCCATCAACCACACCAGACAAGGAGGCGAATCTGAAACGGAAAAAACAATTAGGCACCACCAATATAACATTTGTAAAGCGTAAACAACCCCAATCATAACATATGGGGGCGGACATAGGACTTAAACCTTTTAGACTCCCAACGACCAATACGCCTCACCCCTTCATCATCCAACCCCCAGCGCCCCGCTTCCGTTGCTGCGCCAATCCTGAAGGAATGAGATGAATATGAGCCTGCCGCAACACCAACCACCGTCAAACATTTTTTAAATACAGCTCCAAACTGAAACCTGGACAAAAACGACCCGTCAACATGACGTAACAAAGGCAAATCTGGAGACCCCCCGTTTTGCGTAAAACCCCGCATGCACTCTACAGGGCACATGACCGACCCCGGGAGAGCGAACAAAACTATCAGCTTACCCTTCCCTACTTGGTCAGTTTTAGATCGACGCAACCATACCTCTAGCCGATCTGCAAATAGGCTCACATCCCCAGATCTCAGCCCCCCTGCCCGTTTAGTACTTGGCGACACCAACTCACCTATTCTAAATGCTCCAAAGAACGCTAACGAAAAAGCCAATCGAAACAAATCCATTTCATCTGAAGAACGACATACCGATGCTAATGAACCGCCCAACGAGCCAAGCAAAGCAAACGACACCGGCCTTCTACTATCCGCCTCCACCCTACCTCGGCGCAACCCCTTCAAAGCCTGCGATACCAGAAATTCCTTCGATACATCCCGAAAGCCCCGCAACTTAAACCCAAACGCCACTGCAGATATGAACCGGTTCACCTTTGCTACTGAAAACCCCGCCTCCCAGGCGTCACCTAACCAGTACAAAAGTGCCACCAACCTGTCTCTATCCGTATTGACGTCACCCAACTCTCTTAACCACTCCTCCCACTGCCTCCAACAAGCAGCATACGCACTCCACGTCGCGCGCGCCAAAGACCTTTTTAACAGCTGCTCTACGGGACCGATACCAGATCCCACAGATGCTCCGGACACGCCAACCCGAGCCGTTCCGCTCCCGGTGCCAATTGCCGAAACCGGTCCCACTGCGAGCGAGAAAGAGCATCAGCGATACAATTCTGAACACCCGGGACATGCACCGCCACCACCCACGCGTTCAATGACAAACACACCAACACTAAATGTCGCAACAATTGAACTACTGGAGGAGAGGACGCCGTGATGTTATTAATGGCCAGCACCACCCCCATGTTGTCACAGTAAAAACGGACCTTCTTATCCCTGAGCCTGTCCCCCCAAATGGTAGCCGCCACCACGATGGGAAACAGCTCGAGCAGGGCCAGATTCCGCGTGAGTCCACTGGACACCCAGCTAGCCGGCCATTGACCCGCGCACCACGGACCTCCCCCATAAGCTCCAAAACCACCCACCCCAGCCGCATCCGTAAAAATATTCAAATCACTCGTATCCTGCGCCGGAGCCATCCATAGCGAGCGACCATTGTACTGGCCCAAGAAGTCATCCCAAACCTGAAGATCAGCTCGGTGCTCCTCCTTGAGCCGCACAAAATGATGCGGCGCGCGCACTCCCGCCGTTGCCGCCGCCAACCTCCTACCAAACACCCTCCCCATTGGCATAATCCGGCAGGCGAAATTCAACTTCCCCAGCAGCGACTGAAGCTCCCTCAGCGCCATTTTCTTCATTCTACAAGCCCGTCGAACCTCCAGCCTCAAAGCACCCAACTTATCCGCCGGGAGCCGACACTCCATTGCCACCGAGTCAATTTCGATTCCCAAGAAACAAATCGTCGCTACCGGGCCCTCCGTTTTTTCGGCGCCAAAGGGATCCCAAAATCCCTCGCCACCTTCTGTAGTGCATGAAGCAAATTACCGCAAACCGGCGAACCCCCCGGGCCAACGCACAAAAAATCATCTAAGTAATGGATCAACGAATCGACCCCGGATACTCCCCTCGTTACCCACTCCACGAAGCTACTAAACGCCTCGAAGTATGCACAAGAAAGAGAACACCCCATCGGAAGGCACCGATCCACGTAAAAGGCCCCGTTCCAAAAACAACCCAACAGCCGTTGGCTTTCTGGATGGACCGGCAACAACCTGAACGCCGCCTCGATGTCGGTTTTTGCTAGCAGCGCCCCCGGACCCGCAGCCCGCACTAACCCCACCGCCTTATCGAATGAGGTATAAACTACGGAACACAACTCGTGATCAATCCCGTCATTTACCGACGAACCTTTGGGATACGATAAATGTTGAATCAAACGAAACTTTCCGGGCTCGCGTTTAGGGACAATACCCAAAGGGGACACAACTAAATCTTTTACCGGCGACTCAACAAATGGCCCCGACATGCGCCCCAACGAAACTTCTTTTAACAACTTTTCCGACACGACTTCCGCATGCAAGTAAGCCGATTTTAAATTCCTCCGCGTAACCGGAACCTCATAAGGAGGCGGAGGAATAACAAAACCAACCCGAAACCCTTCATAAAGCAACTTAGCTGCCGCCCTATCCGGATACTCACTTAGATAAGGGGCCATCCTTTCCACCCTCACCGGCGACACCCCCTTGACCAGCCCCGTGCTGGTTCCCTGACCTCTTTTTTCGCAGACATTTTGCCGCCCCGTGTGATGCACCATTACACTCGGAGCACACGTGCTTGAACTTGCACGTGGCCCCGAACTTGCACTGACCTTCATTAAATTGCCAGCAAAACCCCGCCTTTCCCCCGCCGCTTTGTCCACTCTGACTAGACTGGCCTCCCTGGCCACCGCTCCCGGGAAAGGGCTGCCTAACCGGAGCCGTAACCCGTAACCAGAGAGCAATATCCTTCTGGTCCCACCGAATCGCCGGCCGAACCGCCTTCCGCTGACGGAATTGCTCATCATAACGCAGCCACGCCTGACCCCCATACGCCCTATGAGCCTCCCCAATGGCATCAAAATAACAAAACAACGCCGAACAATTTTCCGGCGCCTTTTCCCCTATCACACTAGCCAATATGGCGAACGCCTGCGACCAATTGACGAACGTCTGCGGGATAAGCCTATACCGCCGCCGTTCCTCCTCGTCCTTTTTACTCTCGTCCCGCTTGCTCTTATCCAAATTAAATTTAGCCAGCGGCAAGAGAGAAAAAATTTCAACATATTCGTCTTTCCAGATCCGATCACGCACCTCCTGCTTTAAATGCGCCCCCAACGGACCCTCAAAACAAACATACACCTCCCCCCGAGCACGATCGTCCATACGCACTCGATCGCCGTCCTTCTGTGCCTCGGTCTGTACCGACACCGCGACCGCCTCTCTAACCGCCACCACAGGACGCGCCTGTAACGATCCCACGTCCCTGGGGCCTTCCCAAACTACCGCAGGAGACACTTCCGTTACTACCGGCGCCGCGGCCCTATCCAGGCGCCCCACCAGCTCCCGTAAGCAACCCACTAAGTCTGCCAAACCCGCTCCGTCGCGTCCGCCCGCGCCACTACCGGCCCCCGATGCAACGCTAGCCGCCCCCCCGCCGACACCCGACATAAAAATCGCTGGATAAGACAATGATGGAGTTATACACTCACCGGGCTGCACAGGCGCTGTGTTCCCGTCAGCCGGACCATCCTGACCTCGACGATACACGTCCAGTTCACCTTCCTCCAGTTCTTCTCTCGCCGACGACTGTCCCTCCCAACGACATCTTCGGAACGGGGATGAGGACGCGCTGACCGATGGGCCGGCAACCTGCCGCCCGACCGCCGGGACCCAGACTTCCGACCGGACCTGTTGCCTCGACGTCGCTGCAGATCTAGGCGTCCGTCTAGACGATCCTGACGAAGCCTGCCCCCTGGCCGGAACATCACCATGCGGGGCGGCCGTACCTTGTTCTCCAAATCTTCCATCTGATGGGTGACAGGGAGCCCAGCCTGCGACTCCCTGCTTACCGCCGGACCCCGTCGCGGCCTGGGATTCCTGCCAGGACGCAGGGCCTGGGAAGGGGCGGTCCTCCCAGCTGCCTGGCCTGCAGCGTCCGGGATCGGGCTCCCTCTGCGACGCCGTGTCCGCGGGACTACCTCCGGACTGAGGCGCTCTGGAGGTCGGGACCGCCGAGAGGGACGGGTCGACCCAGCCTGCGTCGTCGTCACCCCTGGCACCGCTCTCTGCCTGCCCAGCGCAGGAGCGGTTGTAGCCGACTCCCCCCCCGCCGCCATAGCCATGCTCGTAAGGGGGCCGGGGGAGGGGAGCCTGTCCCTTTCAACAGACCCCGAACGCCGTGCCCGACGTGGCGAAAAGGCGTCCGGGATCCTCGTTATTGCAGCCACGGTCTCCTCTAGCCATCCGGGACCGTGGTGCACAGCAGCGGCACGCAGCCGCTCTAACATAAGGGCTTCTGCCATTTCTAAAAGCCGGGCAACGGGGAGCTTACTTGCTTCTTATGTTACTCCTCCCGCTGCTTCCGGCTCAATGCCGAGAAACAGCGGGAAGCGCAGTAACGGCCCCCCGTCCCCCTTAACTCCTCCCCGTCCCTCCTTCAGCTCTTTCCAACTCTCCCTCAACTAATTAACCCTTTCCCTACCAGGACGGTCATGTCGGCTTCCCTTCACCCTGCAGCTGCGTCCAGCCTCTTCTATAAAATGACACAAGAAGTATGCAGTGAAATTTAAAGGGCCAGAAGCCCAATTAAAGAGACTGTTTTTCCATTGCAATGGGTCTTATGGAGGAACTCCTCAAACAAATGGTGCAGTTGAATGCAGAGCTGCAGGAAACAAATGCCAAACAGAGGGAGGATAACCAAAGGGTCCTGGCACAGTTGGAAGCAAAAGGAGAGTCTTTAAGGTCACAAGTACTGTCCCAGGATGCACAGTCTTCCAAGCCAAGTGAATTCTTTTCAACGTCCGCTGCATTGATGCCGGGTACTCCTGACGTGTTGCAGACAGTTTGCAGAAAAGAGCAACGAGCATGCATACCTGTGATACAAGCTGTGAGGACCCTTGCTAAGGGCAACCACCCGGACTCATGGTGGGAATCTTTGCAAGCGGACTATTGTCTGGATGGAAAAGGTGTTCCCAAGCAATGTTGGGCAGCTGTTAAAAAGCCAAGTGTGCTGAATCGCACAGATGTGGTTGCTAGGAGCAACCAACCCCGACAGCATGTGGCTGTTGTTCAGCAGAAGGAGCGCTGTTGGAGATGCCATCGAGCGGATGGATGTGCACCTGATTGTTCTCTGGTCAGGAGGCCAAAGAGAGCGCAAGAGAAGACACGTGAAGTGTTGGTTGGTGGGATTCCGCTACTGGTCCGTCTGGATCTTCGCCAAGAGGTCTCGAGGGTGCATCCGGACATTTTGCTGTTCGTGAGGAAGGATCCTGAGATGGGTGAGACCGTTCTGATTGACTTTGAAACTGATGTTGGGACTGTGCAGCACAGACTTATAAAATGTCAGGAACTTGATGAGGAGTTTGTGCTGGGAAGGGACTTCCCTCATTTTTGGCAGTTGTGGGAGAAAGGCAATATCTCCGATAAGCATTACAGGGAAAAGTCCTCTGCAGGGTGTGCTGCTCCACTGCCAGAAAGGGAAAATGCACCAGTGGTAATGATAAGTGATAATGTGATTCAGGAAATGCCTGCTAAAAATTATGCACATGTATTTGATGCACAGCGTTTATGTGATGACACTAGTGAAATGTCAAAAATTGTGCCTAACATGTCTTTAACCCGTGAGTTTGTCACCCAGCCTGAGCAGGTTAATGCATTGTGTGAACAGGCTGTTAAAGAAACAGCAGCCGAGACAGAAGAGGGGATTAGTTCAAGTGTGCCCCTTGAGGCTGTAATTGAGAAAGTCGAGCGTGTCACTTGTGATGTAAAACAGGTTACTAATGGCTCAAGTGTGCCCCTGGAGGTCATGGTTCACAATAACAAGACTGTTGCATGTGATGTGTGCACTGTTCCTAATGGCAACCAGCTGTATGCTGCTGCGATGGATGACAATGGGCTTACTTCTGCGATGTGTGAGTGGAGTGGTGATAAACTCTACAGGTCTGAGAATGTGGTTGTGGTCACCTCAGAGTCAGCTGAATACAGCAGCAGTGATCCACCCCTTTTATTTGAGCGACCACACCAGTGTGAATGTAGCCCTAAGTGACGCACATGAGTTCCTGGACAGTGGAGTCAGTGAGGTGTGTGCGCTGGTGGCTGTGGCCTCAGTCACTAATGAACCGCCCAGTAGTGAACCAGATGTACATGAAAACATTACCCTAGAGGTTGGGGCTGTCAATGGTACCAATGAGGACACTACTGCCACGTATAGTGTGAGAAGGGTTACTACTTCGCCCTTAGAAGTTCTGCCCCCTGCAGGTCTTTCAGATGTAGACGTTGAGACCCATGTAGCGCCCACACTTTCCCAGGAGGTAACGGGAGCAATAGAGGTGGTCTTCCAGGCTGGTTTAATGGATACTAATGCAAAGTGTGCTTTAGCCATGGAAGCTGCATGTGACACCAAACAGGATGTGGGCCCTAACGCTGCTGCAGAGACGACAACTACCGGGTCTGATAGAAGTAACACAGAGGAGTCGGGTCAGTGCGGTGAAAAATTGTCTCTGGACGGACAGTCTGAGCATTTAAATGCTGAGATGAAAAACTCCAAGATGGAGGGGAGTATAGCGTCTGAAAGTGGTTTGGTAGATGGTACGGTGTATACCAAAACTCACGAGATGAGTGTTACTGAACACTATGAGCCAGGGTCTAAACCAAGGGGTGACACACAAAGCCACTTCATGGATGCGGAAAGGTCCATGAATGTAGGGCACAACACAGGTAAATACGGCTGTGATCAGCAAAAGCTAGTAGTGCCTACAAGGGATGAGGATGCTAGGCATGCCAACATAGACGAGTTGCAGGAGCACCTGTCTAATACACGCAGGGGTGATTATCAAATGGCTGTTACTGTAGGGGTGACCCTAAGTGTGATTATGTCCCAACGTAGGAGCTTTGACCCTGGAGGGAGGTTGAAATGTGATCAGTCCTACAGCCTTTATCAAAGGGGGGGGGGGGGGGATATATGAGACAGTGACAGGTAAAGTCATCGAGGGAAGGTATATTTCCCCTAGAATCCTGTCATATGTATCCTAGGCTCCAGGGAATGAGTAGTTCTTGCAATAGAAAGCTCTAGTTTTCCAATCTCGGCTTAAGGAAAAGCCGGAAAAAAGGGCCTGGAGTTGGATTGGAGAAGAGCAGGGCGGGTTCCCCAATCCCTAGTCCATCTCTGTTTGTAGGCAGGGCTGCCATCAGGAATTTCTGGGCCCCATACTGCCAATGAGTCTGGGCCCCCGCCCCCCTCGTTATTAGGAGGGGGGGGTGAAATGTAAAGGGGCGGGAGGTAGGGCACATTAAAAAGAAAACTCTTTGGAGGAGCAGGGCAGAGACAGGAGGTGGGTGTCGGAGGGCAAAGGGGAGAGACTAAGTGCCAGGGCTGGGAGAACTGAAGGTAGCAGTGGTAGCCAGGGGGGAGACGCAACCTCACAGGGGCTCTGTGGAGTGACAGGGAAGAGACAAGTGTGAGTGTGTGTGTATGTATGTGTGTGTGTGTGTGTGTGTGTGTGTGTGTGTGTGTATAGAATCTGTCAGGGTGTAGGAGGGCAATATAAACAAAAATCATTGCACTGAAGCCCTATACACAGCAGAGTCACTCACCAAAATGTAGTCCCTAAGATCTCCCACCGCCACGGGCTTGCCTGGATGATGCTTTTGCATTCTCTTCACACGCTGCACACATGTTATCTCTGTAAAAACCACACAACAAAATAAATTCAGACACAAAACCAGAAAAAAATTCAGATCCTAGACCAGACCTGTTAGGTAATTCAGACACCTTTCCACCAGACCCCTACCTGTGGCAAGAGTTTAGCATTTAGACTTTTATCTACAGGGGGGCTGTGTCTGGAGCTATCTACAGGGGGCAGTGTGTGGCACTATCTACAGGGGGTGTGTGTGTGGCACTATCTACAGGGGGGGTGTGTGGCACTATCTACTGGGGGGTGAGTGTGGCACTATCTACAGGGGGTGTGGGGCACTATCTACAGGGGGGGTGTGTGGCACTATCTACAGGGGGATGTGTGTGGCGCTATCTACAGGGGGTGTGGAGCGCTATTTACAGGGGTTGTGTGTGGCGCAATCTACAGGGGGCTGTGTGTGGCGCTATCTACAGGGGGTGTGTGGCACTATCTACAGGGGTGTGTGTGGCACTATGTACTGGGGTGTGTGTGGCGCTATGTACAGGCGGGTGTGTGTGGCGCTATCTACAGGGGGCTGTGTGTGGCGCTATCTACAGGGGGCTGTGTGCAGCGCTATCTAAAGGGGGCTGTGTGTGGCGCTATCTGCAGGGGTGGGTGTGGCGCTATCTACAGGGGGGTGTGTGGCGCTCTCTACAGGGTGGGTGTGGCGCTATCTACATGGGATTGTGTGGCGCTATCTACATGGGATTGTGTGGTGCTATCTACAGGGGGCAGTGTGTGGCACTATCTCTCCCTGCCCCCATTATCATCTCCCTGCCCCCATTATCATCTCCCTGCCCCCATTATCATCTCCCTGCCCCATTATCATCTCCCTGCCCCCATTATTATCTCCCTACCCCATTATCATCTCCCTGCCCCATTATCATCTCCCTGCCCCCATTATCATCTCCCTGCCCCCATTATCATCTCCCTGCCCCCATTATCATCTCCCTGCCCCATTATCATCTCCCTGCCCCCATTATCATCTCCCTGCCCCATTATCATGTCCCTGCCCCCATTATCATGTCCCTGCCCCATTATCATCTCCCTGCCCCCATTATCATCTCCCTGCCCCCATTATCATCTCCCTGCCCCCATATCATCTCCCTGCCCCCATTATCATCTCCCTGCCCCCATTATCATCTCCCTGCCCCCATTATCATCTCCCTCTACCCCCTCCCCATAGAAAGCAAAACTCTTCCCCACGTCTGTATTAGTTCACACTGCAGCATAGGATTGTATCACTATCAGCTCCACGACGGCTCTTTTCTCCTGTCCTGTGTAAACAGAGGGAGAAGACAGGTTTATTGCACATGTTACACAGGACGGGAGATAAGAGCCGTAGAGCTGATACAATCCTACCCTGCAGTGTTAACATAATACAGACGTGGGTAAGATATTTATTTTCTATGGGGGCAGGAGGAGATTTTTTCAGGAGGCTCCGGGCAGCAGCAGCCGGACACAGACATAACTTAGTACTCACTGTGTCAGAAGAAGAAGACGACGACTGCTGCTGTTGCTGGATGTATCCTCCGAGGCTGAGCTCATAACTCCCGCTGCTGTGATGTCTCCACCCCTTGTCTCCTCCCCACACGCTGTCACGCTGTTGTGGAGGAGGAGAGGCGGGCACATCTCACTCTTCCGCGGGCCCTTACGGTTTTATTCTGATGTAATGAACGGGCCCCTGCTTCGTGATGGGACCTGTTCCTTTCACCAAAATGAAATCGTAAGAGCCACACTGCCGTGAGTATATTAATTCCAGCGGCAGAGTGCGGGCCCCTTTTTTTAAAATTTATGCCCGGGCCCCTCACTGCAGTACCCCCAGTACCCCCCTGATGGCGGCCCTGTTTGTAGGACAAGGTTGCTGCTCAATTAGCTGCACCTGTAGCCTGTGTATAAAAAGGTGCAGACACAGTGTGTGTGAGTCTCACCCCTGACTCAGACTGGAGACTACTAAGGCTGGAGTAGCCTGTATTCTATGTGCGTAAAGACATGTGTTACTTTGTGTCCAGTGCCTGGTAGGAAGGCACTCGGTATAGTTAGATAATATCTTGTTTAGTTACTGCTCAGACGAGCAGGATTTATTTTGTATTTTGCCTTGTTGTACAAGAGGCTGTTTCTTTGACAAGAATAAAAACACAGGCAAAGCCCTGTTATGACTTTTAATGCACGGTGTCCCTGTCTCTGGCTACAAAGAAACCGCTGTAACAACCTCTCCTGATGCTAAACCCTCACACTATCTATCTATCTATCTATCTATCTATCTATCTATCTATCTATCTATCTATCTATCTATCTATCTATCTATCTATCTATCTATCTATCTATCTATCATCTATCTATCTATCTATCTCATATCTATCTATCTATCTATCTCTCTCTCTCTCTCTCTCTCTCTCTATCTATCTATCTATCTATCTATCTATCTATCTATCTATCTATCTATCTATCTATCTATCTATCTATCTATCTATCTATCTATCTCTTTTCCCATTACATACTTTTATTGCTTATTGATTAGATTTATCATCAAAAGAATTGCCGCTCCAGGCATTGGGAATTATATCAAAACCTGTTTCCTTATCTCTCATTAACTCCCATTAAGAAGATTGTTGGAGGTCCGGGTGGTCAGACCCCGCTGAGCAGTTTTATTTTATATCCTGTATAATCAATATGGTCTGTCATGGGATAAATATCCTTGAAATGTCCCTGGAGGACCCAGGACAATTTGATAATCCAAAACCAAAACCATGAAAAATCCAGTAATCTGTATTCTATAGGTGTTGAGAATATCAAAAAAGAAAAAAAAATGCCTCTGGCTGCCCAAACACATACAATGGCTGTCGGTCGATCGACAACTATTCTTTTTGACTCCCTCATATACTGTACGTGCACCCTTGACTCGGCCGAGCCACCTCTGCCACCTACTTATCTCCTGGGAAAACAAGGGATCGGGCATGTTAGATCTATCGTTTTCCTGCCCAACATCTGCCATCGGGGGGGGGGGGGGGGGTCAGGATACCCCCATACACATTAGATAGTCGCCAGACTTTTTTATGTTATGTGTTTGGGAACCTTTAGGACATGTTCACACAGCTTTTTTTTTTTGAGCATTACTTCCCATCCCAAGTAATGAAATCATAAATCAGATTCTCGGTATAGAAGTAATGACGGATAATATAGATGATATCAGTGGTGAGTAATGGAAGGCGAATTACCAATAAATCGTATTTCTGGAATTGATCGCTAACATGTATATTTTGAGTCTACATCAAATATGTAATCGGAGGTTCACTATATGGACAAAAGTATTGGGACCCAGCTCTTAATCATTGAATTCCGGTGTTTCATTCAGTCCCACAGGTGTATAAATCCAGAACTCGCCGTGCAGTCGCCTTTACAGACATTTGTGATAGAATGGGTCATTGTAAAGACATCACTGAATCCCAGCGCGGTCCTGTAATAGGACGTCATCGATGTAACAAGTCAGTTTGTGATATTTCTTCCCTCCTAGATATTCCACTATCAGCTGTGAGTGATATTATTGTAAAGTGGAAGTGTTTAGGAGCCTCAGCAACTCAGCCACGAAGTGGAGACCACGTAAAGTTACAGAGCCGGGCGCCGAGTGTTGTGGCGTTTAGTGTATAAAAGTCACCAACGCTCTGCTGACTCAATAACTGCAGAGTACGAAACCTCCTCTGGCATTAATATCTGCACAAACACTGCGCCCCAGGAGCTTCATGGCACGGGGTCCGAGCAGCTACAAAGTCTAAAGTGTTTTACTTTATTTTAGCTTCTAAGTGAAATTCGCGGGAAAATCTGCAGCGGCTAATGCACACTGTTTTGGGTAGCAAATTCGCACCAGGATTTTCTGGATATGCGACGGGTGTGGATTTAGTCTAACACAGTCTATCAGTGTTGTCTGAAGTGTTCCCTTAAAGGGGCTGTCCAAGATTAGAAAAAGGGTCTGGATTTTTTCCAGATACGGCGCCCCTCTTGTCTAATGGTTTTATCCGGTAATACGTTCTTTTGGATGGGAATAAGCTGTAATACCAGACACTACCTTGTATATCTTCACGATGCTGTGTTATAGCACTGTCACCTGTTCATTTGTCTTGGCTGTATATTTTATTAATAGATCTTGGTCTCTATGTTCCGGCGATATGTGTGTGCTCGGCACCTTATGGATCGGCACTGTAGGACACTGTACTTTCAATCTATTGGTCCAAGTCCCGGTCTGTAGAATGTACTCACTGATGCCGAGTGGGAATCGTTCTCTACGCACGCGCCGTTGAGCTCACTGGCTATATTATGACCTGGTTAGCGGTCTATGCACTAAGTTCCTTGTTTACTATTATACGCATGCGCCGCTCCCTGTCTCTCATTGATGCATCTTATCCTTACTATCATTCGTCGGCTCTTTACAGCTGACGCGCCGATGCGTCTCCAGTGCCACTGTTGGTTGTGTGCTCTCACACACCTCCGGAAACGTCATGTGACATGTCCATATTAGGATCTCTTTCCTGCCGCGCCGCCATTAGCCCCGTGTACCCCTGAGGACGCTACGTAGTAGCGAAACATGTCGGGGGGGCTGTTAGGATTTTAATTACCTACCGTAGACCGGACTTACTATTCCTTATTAGCTGATTTAACAATCTAACTGACTAGGGAACTGGCTGGGGAACTACACTTATTCCTAAGTCAATCACTATTTCTGCCTGTTTATATACAGTTAACTGACAATTTAGTCCGGTGTCTCAGGTAGTGACAATTTTAACACTATATCTATGTGGTCTGTCTGGCTATACGTAGCCTAATAAAGGTTATCATATTTATTTTTCATTCTTACTGTCAATTGGTGGTTGGGAAATTGGGCTTGGTTGCTTGCAGGCAGCCTTTCTTTTTTGCAAATGTAATACCAGACACAGCCCAGAAACAGCGCCACTTTTGTTCATGGTCTGTATCTAGTATTACACTTCAGTTCCATTTACTTTAATGGGAATGGGCTGTAATACCATATACCGCTTCTGGACAGGAGTTATAGGTTTAGGTTATAGTTCTGTGATAAGGAGAAAGATCTCCAAGTTATACAAGTGTATGCTGGATTTTTATGTTTGTAAAGAGTAACACGCTAACATCTATATGTATAGTAGATGGGGATTAGAGTTGTAACGGCCGCCGCCGCCGCTCCCACTGCTCCCCGTCGTCATATACTGACCTCTCCATGGCATCCTCTAGCTCTTGGTGGAGACGACGTTCCTGGCTCACTCTTTTCTAATTGCGGCATCCCATGCTGCTCCGTCCTTCTGTGTTTCATACACTACCTAGTGCGTGCGCTTGCTGACTCCCCCGGTCTTTAGGGCCAGCGTGCACCTACTACTTAACTCTCCCAGGGTATAAAAGGAACCTCCCCCTGTCCACCATTGCTTGAGCAATTTGGATCCTCCTAGCTTGCTAGTGATTAGAGATGAGCGAACTTATGAAAAGTTCGGTTCGGCAAGTTCGCCGAATTTCGTGCAAAAGTTCGATTCGGACCGAACTAGTTCTGACCGAACCTGTAATACAAGAAAGCCCCTAAAAATCGTGTATAACACTGTTTTAAAGCCCTAGAAGCCCTGTATAACACTCTTAGGTCACCCATGAGTGTATCCAAGTACTTTTGAGCTGTCTTTAATGCAAAGTTGGTGTCAAAGTTACGCCAACATGTATGGCTCTAGGAAAACGGATGGGACACGGAGATAACTAACAGAAACCACTGCACTTGTGCATGTTGTATGCTTAATGCATTGTTAAAAAAGGTACAAAAATTAACCATTTTAGGCGGCTGATGCCTGCCAGGGTTCATACATCTAAGGTGGTAAAAGAAGAAGCAATGGCTTTTGACAAGCCCTCCAAAAATTGACCCTTTTTATTGGCAGATGCCTGCCGGGGTTCTTCCATACATGGATGTAAAAGCAACAAGCAATGGCTTTTCACAAGCCCTCCAAAAATTGACCCTTTTTATTGGCAAGGGTGAGTAGTAGCAGCACATTAAAAGACACTGGACGACAGTCACAGGACAAAGCCCTGTGGTGGGGCAGGCCTCAGGCCTGCTTGTAGCAGACGGGCGGCAGTGGAGGTGTATTGGTGGTAGTAGTCGAGGTAGCCAACACAGACAGCAAGGGTGCAAGCAGTAGTAGCAGTAGTAGCAGCACATTAAAAAAAGAGACTGGACAGTCACAGGAGGACAAAGCCCTGTGGTGGGGCAGGCCTCAGGCCTGCTTGTAGCAGACGGGCGGCAGTGGAGGTGTATTGGTGGTAGTAGTCGAGGTAGCCAACACAGACAGCAAGGGTGCAAGCAGTAGTAGCAGTAGTAGCAGCACATTAAAAAAAGAGACTGGACAGTCACAGGAGGACAAAGCCCTGTGGTTGGGCAGGCCTCAGGCCTGCTTGTAGCAGACGGGCGGCAGTGGAGGTGTATTGGTGGTAGTAGTCGAGGTAGCCAACACAGACAGCAAGGGTGCAAGCAGTAGTAGCAGTAGTAGCAGCACATTAAAAAAAGAGACTGGACAGTCACAGGAGGACAAAGCCCTGTGGTGGGGCAGGCCTCAGGCCTGCTTGTAGCAGACGGGCGGCAGTGGAGGTGTATTGGTGGTAGTAGTCGAGGTAGCCAACACAGACAGCAAGGGTGCAAGCAGTAGTAGCAGTAGTAGCAGCACATTAAAAAAAGAGACTGGACAGTCACAGGAGGACAAAGCCCTGTGGTGGGGCAGGCCTCAGGCCTGCTTGTAGCAGACGGGCGGCAGTGGAGGTGTATTGGTGGTAGTAGTCGAGGTAGCCAACACAGACAGCAAGGGTGCAAGCAGTAGTAGCAGTAGTAGCAGCACATTAAAAAAAGAGACTGGACAGTCACAGGAGGACAAAGCCCTGTGGTGGGGCAGGCCTCAGGCCTGCTTGTAGCAGACGGGCGGCAGTGGAGGTGTATTGGTGGTAGTAGTCGAGGTAGCCAACACAGACAGCAAGGGTGCAAGCAGTAGTAGCAGTAGTAGCAGCACATTAAAAAAAGAGACTGGACAGTCACAGGAGGACAAAGCCCTGTGGTGGGGCAGGCCTCAGGCCTGCTTGTAGCAGACGGGCGGCAGTGGAGGTGTATTGGTGGTAGTAGTCGAGGTAGCCAACACAGACAGCAAGGGTGCAAGCAGTAGTAGCAGTAGTAGCAGCACATTAAAAAAAGAGTGGACAGGACAGAATCCCATAGTAGCAGGCGGCAGCAGCAGCAATGTCAGATCTAATCAGTGGCATCAGGCACAGGGGTTTTAAAATCCTCACCGATCCACGCTTGATTCATTTTCAGAAACGTGAGATTTTCCAAGCTGTTGGCGGACAATCTTGTTCGCTTAGGGGTGACGAAGCCCCCTGCTGCGCTGAATACCCTCTCTGACGCTACACTGGAGGGTGGACAAGACAGTACACCCATGGCAAACTGGGCCAGTTCTTGCCAATGATCCAATCTGCTGACCCAGAAGTCCATGGGGTCTGGGATCAGCATTTCTGACGGAGAAAGGGCACAGTCCAAGTACGAGTGAACCTGGTTGTTTAGGTGCTGCACCTGGAGATGGTGAACATCCCTTTGGTGACTAGTGCTACGATGTGTGTCAGGTCGGGGTATTGGATGTAAAAATGTTGTCATCATATTTTCCAAACTGAATTGGCTGCTGCTGCTGCCGCTGCTGCCACGGCTGCCGCCTATTGCAGAGGTAGCTCTGCCAGAGGCGGTGGAACGATGAGACAGTGGGGAGCGGAGAGTGGCCCCCCGGTCAGACATGCTTGCAGCGGGTGTCTGCCGTTTGAAAGCCATGACAAGCTGGCTGCATAGCTTCTCTCTATAATAAGCCAATTTTGCCTCCCTCTCGGAAGGCGCAAAAAACTCCCCCATTCTGGCTTTATACCGAGGGTCTAAAAGTGTGGCTATCCAGTAGTCATCTCTTTGCTTCATGCTAACAATACGACAGTCAGCGCGCAAGTAACGAAGCATACAGCTCGCCATCCTGGCCAGCGTTTCAGAGGGCCCGGTTGGTTCCATCTCCGCCCCATACTGCCATGGTTGTCCATCATCAAGGTCGTCGTCAGACTCGTCATCACCACCATCACTGTCATGTTGTGCGGCTGCCTCGTCCCATACCCTCCTGGCACAGGTGAGAGATACACCCTCACCACTGTTATCTGTTGCAAATGAGCTCCCTGACGGGTTTGATGAACTGCCGGCTTCCAATATGGCGGTTACAGAAGCCACCATGAAACATATGTTGCAGGCCTTACACCAATCTCTGCAAGCGGGGTTTGCCAACCTTACACATCCTATTTCCACATCTTTACAAGAAGTGGAGAACCGGGTTAACCACGTGGAAACCAAAATGGGGTCGTTTGCCACCTCACATAATGATCTCATAGACGCTCATTATGGCCTTGAAACGGAAGTACAACAATTACGTGCTAAAGTTGCCGACTTGGAGGATAGATCAAGGCGCAATAACGTGAAGTTTCGATGTATCCCTGAATCGGTTATGCCACAAAATCTGACCCTATATATTCAATCTCTTGCAAAATCCATACTGCCTGACTGTACCCCGCAGGACTTGATTATTGATAGAGCACACCGGGTGCCACGACCTAAGCATTTGGGAGAACATGTTCCAAGGGATGTCTTGGTTCGTGTCCATTTTTTCCAAACTAAGGAAAACCTGATGTATGCGGCTAGGAAGATGAATCGCCTGCCGGAACCTTATCAGATGCTCACTCTATATATTGATCTATCTTCTACTACCTTGCAACTCCGACGCCAACTATCCCCTATTACTTCAGCATTGAGAGATCAGAAAGTTTTATATAAATGGGGTTTCCCGGTTCGCCTGCTCATCACCCGAAATAATGTTCTACACATCTTTAGAACACTGGAAGAAGGTTCTGCATTATTACACCAATGGAAGATCCCGCTTTCATCAAGACAAGCTCCTCTGCCAACATCTCCTAAACGTATCACGAATGAATGGCGTGTTGCTGGTTCTCCAAAGCACCCACACCGTTGAGGTACTCTCGCTATATTACAGGTGCTTCCTCGGGATGGTTCTCCCAAACCTTGTGGAAACTCACTGACTGTTCTACCCCCCTCTCTTGTAAGACGGCTATAATGCTGTTATGGTCTAACAAAATGTTGTTTTATTGCTGGTATATCAGCTTGTTTTTCTATATGTTTGTTTATTTTTTCCTGTTAGTCATTATGTGGAAAGATGCATCAACTAATTCTTTCTCCAAGGCTGTAATTGCAATATGGTACAGTGATGGTGGAAATAGTCTGTTGTCATGTAATATCCAGCTTAAATGTGAACATCCAGAATCTTACTCTGCACTTATTGACATATCCTAATGGTGTTAAAAATGGCATCCCTTAATGTGAAAGGTCTTAATAGTCCGCAAAAGAGAGCATTTATGTGGGCAGAAGCCCGGGATCTGTCATGTGATGTTCTTTGCATCCAGGAAACACATATTATCCAGAAAGATGCGTTTAGGATAAAACACCCTAGCTTCCCAGTAATATACCAATCACATTTCACTTCTAAATCCAGAGGAGTTCTCCTAGCCGTAAAAAATACTATAGCATTCCAACTTATCCAGGAGAAAATAGATACTGCAGGCCGGTATGTTATTTGGGTTTGTTCCCTCAATAATGTCATATATACAGTGGTGTCGGTTTATGCTCCTAATACGGGTCAAATTCGCTTCTTTAATAAGGTAATGCGCCTCATATCTAAAGTGCGGCAGGGAAAACTCCTTATATGTGGCGATTTCAACACAATAACGGATACGAACCTGGATACTACCTCTAGTGTGAGAAGACAACTCAATTCATTGGGTGAGAGTTTATGGAAGGAGGAACTATACGATGCCTGGCGTGTTTTACATAGCACGGAGAGGGATTACTCTTATTTCTCTACGGTTCACAATAGTTATTCTAGGCTAGATATGTTTCTGGTGGACAGAGCATTACTGTTTATGTCTAAATCTTCTACCATTGAAACTATTACATGGTCTGACCATCCGGCTATCACACTTCACATAGAGGAAAAACATAAGGCTCCAGACACCTATCTCTGGCGATGCAATCCATACCTTCTCTCTCATTCTGCACATAAATCTACGATAGAACGGGATCTCAGAGAATTTTTCAGCTTAAATGCCCCATCTGTTACTAGCTCAGATATTCTATGGAATGCTCATAAAGCATATATTAGAGGAACTTTCATTAAACTTGGGCATAGAGACAGGAGGGAACAGACAAAGCAGACGCTGTCCCTTATAGAGAATATCAAACATCTAGAATGACTAAATAAAACCCAACAAACATCAGATCACGCTGAGAAACGTATGGATCTGAGAAATCAGTTAAGAGCGTGCCTGCTACAAAAATATGACAAGAAGGTTAGGAAAACGAATTCCCACTATTATTCTCAAAACAATAAAGCGGGTAAACTATTGGCCTCCAGACTTAAACGGCAATATACGAAAGCCAGAATCCCATTTCTATTAACAGAAGGAGCAAAGGGAAAAGTGTATGACCCGAGGGAAATTGCTAACAAATTTAAGGCTTACTACTCGTGGCTTTACAATTTGAAGGAGGAGCCTGGATCTTCTCTGGTGACAGAAGACAATATTCAGCAATTTTTACAATCTATTAATCTCCCCACTTTGACCTTAGACCAACTGTCCACCCTTAACTGTCCTATTACTGATGCAGAAATTCTGACTGTAATTAAAAAGCTTCCTTTGGGGAAATCACCCGGCCCTGATGGGTTAACAAATGAATATTATAAAACCTTCCAAAATATCCTTATTAAATATCTTAGACAGACATACCAAGACGCGAGTCTGACTGGCAGATTCCCCAAAGAGAATCAGTCCGCATTGATAGTTACCCTTCCCAAACCCGGAAAGAGCCCAGACGCTCCCCAAAACTTTCGACCTATTTCGCTGTTAAATACTGATTTGAAGATATATGCTAAAGTGCTAGCGTCTAGATTAGCTCCACTTTTACCGAATCTGATTAGGGAAGATCAGGTGCGATTCATAAAAGGTAGACAAGCGACTGATAATACTAGAAGGGTATTAAATATCACTAACTATCTATCCACACGAGAGATACCTGCAATTTTACTTTCGCTCGACGCCGAAAAGGCTTTCGACCGCATCAATTGGATGTATGCCTTTTCCGTGCTGAAGCGGATGGGTTTCTCGGGACATATTCTATCGTCAATTCAAGCTTTATACTCAGACCCGTCGGCCAGGGTATTTACTAACGGCTCTCTGTCAGACGAATTTCCCATTACTAATGGTACCAGGCAGGGGTGCCCTTTATCCCCTCTAATTTTTGTGCTATCTATTGAACCCCTTGCGCAGGTTATACGGGAGGATAGCTTGGTAAAGGGTATACAAATTGGAGATCATACTCATGTTATATCTTTATATGCGGATGACGTCATACTTACATTGAGTGCCCCTGGCATATCGTTAGGGAGAACTCTCGATATTATCAAGGACTTCGGGAATATCTCAGGGTATAAATTGAACACACAGAAATCACAGATACTACCTTTTCACATCACCTCCGATCCACTCTCCATTTTGAAACATAGATTCCCTTTGGATTGGCAATCAGAGGACATACAGTATTTGGGCCTCACGTTAACTGTCTCACATCAAAAACTCTATAAGGCTAATTATCTGCCACTTCTAGAAGCTATCTCTACTGAAGCATGTCGACTTTCAGCATTTGAAGTTTCATGGATTGGCAGAATAGCGGCTTTTAAAATGCTCCTATTGCCGAGACTTCCTTATTTATTTAGAACGCTCCCTATTGAAGTCCCAGGGTCCTTTTTTACTTCCATACGTCGGGTTGTTTCTTCGTTCATATGGGCTAACCGCAAGCCACGAATTTCATACAAACTGCTTACTAAAGATAAGACGAAAGGTGGCTTGGGGGTACCCGATATACACAAATATTTTGTAGCATGTCAAGTCTCTCAGATGAAATGCTGGTGGTCGCTGGATACTGCTAAACACTGGGTACATATAGAAAAATTTTTGGCTTCCCCTACCAATTTGAAAGCGTTATTGATAGCTAACCTATGGAATATTAAAGAGTCAACCCAGATTTCTCCTTTCACAAGGTCATCACTAGTATGCTGGGCTTATTTCCATAGAAACTCAGAGGTAAACACAGGTCTGCCAAGATCATATGTACCATTGGAAATGATGAGCGCTGCTATACCAGACTTAAATATTAATTTATGGGTTAGACGAGGTATTTGCTCATTGACAATAACCTCCTTAGGTCTTTTACGGATTTATCGGCTAAATTTTCGCTACATCGAAGTGAGTTCTATAAATATTTACAAATAAGACATTTTTTGTCCAGTACCAATAATGGTCTAATCAGATATAATTCTCAGATATTTACTATATTTCAAAAAGGCACCAGAGGTCTAAAGCCGATCTATAGCTTGTTACATGAGCATACGATTTTTCAGAAGGCATATCCTTTTAGAGTGTGGGAACGAGAGTTGGGTGCCTCCTTCACTGAGAAGGAATGGACAGGTGCACTGACTTTAATTCATAGATCACTCAGGTGTAGCTCTCATCTCGAGGCGGCTATGACAATTATGCTGAGATGGTATTTTACACCTGACCGATTACATTCTATGTATCCGAGTTCTCCGTCTACTTGCTGGAGAAATTGTGGGTGCAGAGGGTCTCTATACCATACCCTGTGGAGCTGTCCTATATTGAAGTCATATTGGGAAGATATCTTCCGATTATTATCTGATGTATTAAGATTTACACTTCCTGCTGTACCTCGACTGGCCTTACTGTCTATAGGTATCCAGGATATACCGGCACAATGTAGAATTTTGGTCTGCAAAATCCTGCTCCTTGCTAAATTAGTTATAACCCGACATTGGAAGAGCCCGAAGGCTCCAGTTCTTGAGAAAGTGATCTCACTACTAAATACCACCTACCTGTATGAAAAGCTCATTGCTTATGGTGCAAATACGGTTGATTCCTTTTCTGCTGTATGGAAAGCCTGGACACAGAATGTCAATTTCAAATGCGATGCGGTGTATCCACATTGATCACATTTCTTGTTAATGTTGTTTATGTTATACTATGTTTTGTTTGCTTATAAAAATTATGTCTACACTGATGTATCTGTATAAGATGGTTTTGAAATATCTGTATATGCTGTGACATCGAAATTCTTAATAAAGACAAATTTAAAGAGAAAAAGGGTCTGCATTTTTTCCAGAAACAGCGCCACTCTTGTCTAATGGTTTTATCCGGTAATACGTTCTTTTGAATGGGAATAAGCTGTAATACCAGACACAGCCCAGAAACAGCGCCACTTCTGTTCATGGTCTGTATCTGGTATTACACTTCAGTTCCATTTACTTTAATGGGAACGGGCTGTAATACCATATACCGGTTCTGGACAGGAGTGGCGCTAGGTTATAGTTCTGTTCTGTGATAAGGAGAAAGATCTCCAAGTTATACAAGTTTATGCTGGATTTTCATGTTTGTAAAGAGTAACACGCTAACATCTACAGTGAAGGAAATAAGTATTTGATCCCTTGCTGATTTTGTAAGTTTGCCCACTGTCAAAGACATGAACAGTCTAGAATTTTTAGGCTAGGTTAATTTTACCAGTGAGAGATTATATATAAAAAAAAAAAGAAAATCACATTGTCAAAATTATATATATTTATTTGCATTGCGCACAGAGAAATAAGTATTTGATCCCCTACCAACCATTAAGAGTTCAGCCTCCTCCAGACCAGTTACACGCTCCAAATCAACTCGGTGCCTGCATTAAAGACAGCTGTCTTACATGGTCACCTGTATAAAAGACTCCTGTCCACAGACTCAATTAATCAGTCTGACTCTAACCTCTACAACATGGGCAAAACCAAAGAGCTTTCTAAGGATGTCAGGGACAAGATCATAGACCTGCACAAGGCTGGAATGGGCTACAAAACCATAAGTAAGACGCTGGGTGAGAAGGAGACAACTGTAGGTGCAATAGTAAGAAAATGGAAGACATACAAAATGACTGTCAATCGACATCGATCTGGGGCTCCATGCAAAATCTCACCTCGTGGGGTATCCTTGATCCTGAGGAAGGTGAGAGCTCAGCCGAAAACTACACGGGGGGAACTTGTTAATGATCTCAAGGCAGCTGGGACCACAGTCACCAAGAAAACCATTGGTAACACATTACGCCGTAATGGATTAAAATCCTGCAGTGCCCGCAAGGTCCCCCTGCTCAAGAAGGCACATGTACAGGCCCGTCTGAAGTTTGCAAATGAACATCTGGATGATTCCGAGAGTGATTGGGAGAAGGTGCTGTGGTCAGATGAGACTAAAATTTAGCTCTTTGGCATTAACTCAACTCGCCGTGTTTGGAGGAAGAGAAATGCTGCCTATGACCCAAAGAACACCGTCCGCACTGTCAAGCATGGAGGTGGAAACATTATGTTTTGGGGGTGTTTCTCTGCTAAGGGCACAGGACTACTCCACCCCATCAATGGGAGAATGGATGGAGCCATGTACCGTCAAATCCTGAGTGACAACCTCCTTCCCTCCACCAGGACATTAAAAATGGCTCGTGGCTGGGTCTTCCAGCACGACAATGACCCGAAACATACAGCCAAGGCAACAAAGGAGTGGCTCAAAAAGAAGCACATTAAGGTCATGGAGTGGCCTAGCCAGTCTCCAGACCTTAATTCCATCGAAAACTTATGGAGGGAGCTGAAGATCCGAGTTGCCAAGTGACAGCCTCTAAATCTTAATGATTTACAGATGATCTGCAAAGAGGAGTGGGCCAAAATTCCATCTCACATGTGTGCAAACCTCATCATCAACTACAAAAAATGCCTGACTGCTGTGCTTGCCAACAAGGGTTTTGCCACCAAGTATTAAGTCTTGTTTGCCAAAGGGATCAAATACTTATTTCTCTGTGCACAATGCAAATAAATATATATAATTTTGACAATGTGATTTTCTGTTTTTTTTTTAATTATAATCTATCTCTCACTGGTAAAATTAACCTAGCCTAAAAATTATAGACTGTTCATGTCTTTGCCAGTGGGCAAACTTACAAAATCAGCAAGGGATCAAATACTTATTTCCTTCACTGTATATGTATAGTAGATGGGGATTAGAGTTGTAACGGCCGCCGCCGCCGCTCCCACTGCTCCCCGCCGTCATATACTGACCTCTCCACGGTGTCCTCCAGCTCTTGGTGGAGACGACGTTCCTGCCTCACTCTTTTCTAATTGCGGCTTCCCTTGCTGCTCTCTCCTTCTGTGTTTCATACACTACCTAGTGCGTGCGCTTGCTGACTCCTCGGTCTTTAGGGCCAGCGCGCACCTACTACTTAACTCTCCCAGGGTATAAGAGGAACCTCCCCCTGTCCACCATTGCTTGAGCAATTTGGATCCTCCCAGCTTGCTAGTGATCTCTGATCAATTATTTGTTTTTCCTGTGTCTGACCTCAGCTATTACCTTGACTCTCCTTGCCTGCTGCCTGCCCTGACCTCTTCCTAGTGACACGTGACGTAGCTCTGCCGCCTGCCCTGACCTTTGGCTTTACCAACCGTGCTCGTCTGCCGGCCTATGCTATACCTAACCCGGCATTCGTCTGCTGTTCCTTTACGATAACGACGGCCATCGCTAAGGGAGACTTCTCTGGGAGGTAGTGAATACCTGGAGTTCCCTTAGATTCCGCTATCTGGTTTAGCCCCATGTGACCCTTGATGACACAGTGGGTTCCCACCATCCTCTGTAGGCCCTATGACAGTCTCTCTATCCACAGGCCCCGTTACAACATTCAGTAGATAAATGTTACAGATACATTTTGAATTGATTATTGTACTCCTTTACTGTTACACTAGGCTCTATTGCCACATGCAGGGTCATTTTAACAAATTTGTGGGGCACGTGGCAAAGATTTAAAAGGCAAATTGGCCCACACCCAGAAGATGTTCATACCACCCCTGTTATCCCACAAAACAGCTCTCAAGGGTTTATGCAAATGTGACCCAAAATAGGCGTTTATGGGAGGGTCTGTGGGTGTTCCTGGGTGGATCGAGGTAGGGCTTAAAATTTCCCTCGAATGGTGATTCAAATTTAACAGCCTCAAAAGCTCCATGTGGTGTGTCAGCCACAAATGTTCCTCAGAGACCGGAATAGACCGCCCACCAGAGTGCCTGCCACTGATCGCCCACCAGAGTGCTTATCACAGATCCACCCAAAGTACTTGTCACAGATCCTTACCCAAGCGGCCCCCTTTATATAAGCGTATACCGGAGACAGTGTATACAGCGGTCAGAAAACATGACATAGCCCCAACATACATATTACATACACTGCCCAGGTGAATAGTGCCATACAGTATATCCGTGTACAGATCTGTGATGTTGCTGGCTGTGTGAGGTGTCCAGGGATTAGGCTACCATGATGATCTATGACTGCGGGGGCCGGGACGGAGGTCACATTGGGGGTAGTCACTACATACTCTACACAATTGTGGCTGTACTTTTATTGGGCAGATTCTTCAACTATAACGCTGGCGTGCTCATCGGTAGTCCTCTATTCGCATTCTCCAGAAACAGCTCCACTCCTGTCCATGGCTGTGTATGGTATTACATTCAAGTGAATAGAGTTGAACCGCAAGACTGTACACAGTCCATGGTCAAGAGTGGCGATAACCCGTTTAAAGCATTTTTTAAATAAATATATACGGCTGTCTTTCCTCCTTTACAAATTGTGACCCCCTCAGCTCAATTGCGACTTGGAAACATATCACTTTTATTGATAGGAATATTTATTATGTTTTCATTCTTACAGTTTGTTCATATACATAACAGATTAATTCACCCGTGTGGCACATTAATAAGCTGTGCTCTATTGTAATATTTGCTTCCCTGCACTGGCAGTAAGCCCAAGACCCAGCCCAAGTCCTACCAGTCATATTGTGCCCTCTAGTGCTTCAAAGGGGGTCTTTATTTAAAAAAAAATCCTGAGCTTTAGGCCTTATTCAGACGAACATGGGGAAACTCGGACGTGAAAAACAACCGTTTTTTTACATCTGAGTTGCCTCCGTGTGGGTCCCGTTTTCACGGATCCCCATAGACTTGAGTCTATGGAGGGATCCGTGAAAACGGAAGAAAATAGGACATGTTCTATTTTTCAACGGACCCTTCACACGGTCTGCTGAAACAACGGCCATGTGAACGGCCCCATTGAAATACATGCGTCTGTGTGACAGAGGTTATTTTAACGGCTGTCACACGGACGTATTCTACGTTCGTCTGAAAAAAGGTAAATTTTAAGGGGAAACAAAGGATCAGGCATGTAGAAATCCCTCATGCTTCATCTTCTTTCTACCGACATCGGTAGGTAGGGAACTGTTGGGTCCCATATAAAGGAGATCTTTGGCCGATCCCACTGAAAAGACCCAATTAAGAAAACCCAATTTATAATACCATGAGTCAATAGAAGGGAATCCCACGAACAGCACCCTCATCTATCAGCCAGAGTGAAGAGCGGCAACAAAAAGCCTCTCTCCCTCTGAAGGACCGGGCAGCCCATTTATCTTCAACATTCACTTGGGGTCCCTATCGGCCAGAATAGAGAGCGACTTCAAAGAGTGGCTCTTGTTCTAGAGGACCAAACATGTCCATGCATTACATTGATGGTCCTTTGATTTCACTGGACGCCATGGAATGAATAATTTACCCTGCGGTGGCACAGTAAGGACTTCCTGTACATTCCTCGACCTCCGAAGGGCAATGTATGGGCAGTCATGACTCAATTTACATTCTTTGTAGTCAAATATTGATTCTTCTTAAAGGGATATTCCAGCTAAAAATATTCAGCACCTGTCCACTGGATAGGCGGTAAGTGTTAGACTGGTGGGGGGGGGGGTGACTACCTGGGACCCGCATAATCACTAGAACGAGGGACCCCGTTCCCCTGTCCCCCGAGCCACACAACATACGTGGCAGTAAGCATGCTCCATCAGCTGTACTAGACAGTGTAATAATATCCAAAAATATTAGACAAATCCATTATTATTCTGTATTCAGTAGAAAGAACAGGGAACAAATCTGGCAAAAAATCTTCTCTTAAGTTTACTATTACCTAGTATTATGTTCAAAGAATTAAGGGCATAGCAAACAGAAGTAAAAATATATAAATAGGGGTTCCACGTGGAATCGTTCCCTTTAAAAGCAGTCAGCGTAAGGCCATAGCAGAAAAACGCATTGATTATGAGTAATAAAGCTATAGTTTTGGTGGCTTTGATATGAGCATCTAGATTAGGGTTTCGGCAGCTGTCACCACTTTTTTGCATCTTCTTCATGTGTCCGTAGATAGATTTCATAATGGTCACCAGTGATGCTAAAGACAAAAGAAACCCCAGAAGACAACCCAATGAAAGCTTCATACAAGCAAACACATCTTGGTGGATCGAATGAGGCAGACGTATTTTGTCGGGAAGCATTGAGGACCATCTTTGACCAATTTTTCTCCGATAAGTCCCATGAGAAAGTAAGACTTAATAAGAAGGAGCCAATAACGGATGGAAGTAGGAGCCATAGGATCATCCTGGGGAATCTTCTTTGGAGATACACGTAGAACTGGTGTTGGATGTTCACAATTCGGAAGCAAAAATTTACAGATAGCCAGGTGGAAAGCCAGATGTTACAAGACATTATTGCCAGACACACAACTGTGCTAACCCTTTGGACTTCAAAAGTGAACACCAAATTGATCTGTGGTAACCGCAAAATATATCCACAAAATGTAAGAACTTCGTATAATGAGCTGAAGAAGCTGATGCCACAAATAAGTTGATCAGACCTGTTAATGTTTTTGTTTTTCACCCATTCCAGGGCATTCACGACAAGAAGGAAGGTGTTGCCTAAAAATGAACCCGATAGAGCAATAATATCAATAATTGTTAGCACAATGGACAACATATTGATTATCTTTGGTCTTGAACATTTTTACCGAAGCGTTCTTGCTGACCGAATGTGAAAGGTCTGTAGTCAGGACAAATATTAGACACGTCGTGAGTGAACATTGATGAGAACAATGCAAATACTGTCTCCATGCAACTGGACACCTAACACCTCTGTTGTACAGAACTTATCCCAGAGAATTCACACCAAGAAAGAAGGTATTTCCCAAAAATGAACTCAATTGAGCGATAAGATGAATAGTGGTTGGAAGAACGATGCACTAATTTGGTTCTCTCTGGTCTCAAAAACGTTCACAGAAGCATCCTTGATGATTGAAGGTGAAATGTCTATAGGCAAGACAATAATAGTCATGTCGTGAGTGAACATTAACTTGAGAACAATGCAAATACTGTCTCCATGCAACTGGACACCTCTTTTCAGCTTAACCATTTCCCGGTCATTCACGCTGAGAAATGTGCTCAATTGAGCGATAAGACGAATAGTTAATGGTAGAACGATCAGCATATTGGTTCTGTCCAGTAGCTCCATTGATGACAGAGTGTGACAGGTCTATAGACAGGACAACCAGTAGACATGTCGTGTGACGGAAGACTTGAGCGCAATGGAAATTCTGTCTCTACGCACATGTAAGTTGTTTGTTTTTTTTTCAAATCCAGTATGCTACTTGAATGCAAAGGGCAAATATTTCATCAGACTTCTCTATACTCTCCTGTAACTGCTGCGATCTACGGGAGCCCGTCTTCCGCCTGCCAAGGAGCGCCGATCCCAGCCGAAAGGGGAGGGTCCTCAGCTGAGCACTTCTGCACCTTCATTTCAGTGACGGTCGCAGCACCTGGGCCCCCCACAGATCCAAACTTTTGATACAGTTGTGTCCATCTTTATCTTGACTTTTAACCTATTAAATACAGTGTCAGGAAACTTTAACTTGACTTTTTCAATGGCTTTTGTTGCGTGACATCACGCTGCGCAAGTTATCAGAGTCAAGATAAAATTGGCTACATCTGTATATCTTTATGACATATCAAAAGTTTTTGGAAAGTGCAGATAATCTTTAAGGCTCCATGCACACGACCATATTTTCATCTATCCGTAAATATGGATCCATAGTCATCCGTAACTTAATCGTATACATGGAACGGTATCCGCAAATATGGTCCGTATTGCATTTGTATTTGATCCATATATACGGATTCGTAAAAAAGAGGGAGGCTGCAAATGATGTCACCAACATGTTGCATAGCAACAATTCCGTAAATACGTACGATTTACGGAAGCGCCCGTAGTCCGTGCTATAATTACTGACAAGAATAGGACAGGTTCTATAATTTTTTCAGCATGGACACCCATCAGTAAAAATACAGAAAGGTGTCCGTGGCCAATAGAAATGAATGGGTCCGTAATTACGGATGAAATATACAGTCGTGTGCATGGGGCCTAAGGGCATCAGGTAGTGATCGATTCCAAAGTGGGGCATGACATACTGTGATTGAGAACTTTTTGTTATAAATTAAATTATTGTTAAGTCTATTTGTTATTGTTCTTTGTTCACATGATCACCTTTATACTTTTTCAATATGAATTGTCCATGCACGGTATAGATGTAGCAGAGGAAGAAGTAGGCACCAGTATTATAAGGGCTCATTCAGACGAACGTTGAATACGATACGTGTGACGGCCATTAAAAAACATACGTCACGCGGACGCATGAATTACAGTGGGGTCGTTCGCACGGCTAATGTTTCAACGGACCTTGTGAAATTTTTGCTTATTCATTTTCACTTTTTCCTCCTTGCCTTAACTTTTTTATTTTTCTGTCGACATTGTTTGCGGGACGAGTTGTAGTTTTTAATGGCACTATTTATTGTACCATATAATGTACTGGGAACAGAAAAAAAAATCCTTTGTGAGGTGAAATGGGAAAAAACAGCAATTCCACCATAGTTTTTTGGGTTTCATTTTTGTGGGCGAGGTTTGTTTTTTTTTTTTAACTTTTTTCTGCAGGTCGATACGATTACAGTGATGCCAAATTGATATAGTTTTTTTTATGCTTTACCACTTTTACATATTTTGGGAGCCAAAACGTTTAGATTTTTCCGTTAATAGACAATTATCGGAAACCCACGATCGCGTAGCAAAGAAGGCAAAGATCTCTTGGAGGGGGCCAATCCCCCCCCTTCTAACAGCTTAGATGCTGTGGTTGCTATTGACCATGGCATCTAAGTGGTTAAACAGCCGGAATAGGACCTATCTTCGATCCCAGCTTCTGCAGTGATGTGTCAGCTGTATGTTACAGCTGACACCCGATAAGTATGAAGTATGGAGCGTGACATCTGGCAAGGGCTCCCCCATGGTGGCTGTCATGTACGTGTATGTGACATTTTGCCAAGGGGTTAAAACAAATAGCAATTGTTAGGATTCTCACTGAAGTGGATACTTGAACCGCAATCGGTTTGGCACTGTCTAAGCAGAGGTAAGGAGTTAAAGAAATCTGCGGTGGCAGAGGTGCAAGATGAAGTCAGAATCCAGGGGCAAGGGCAAGGTCAGCGTCAAGGTTAAACAGTAAATAGCTCAATAGAAAGTACCTTAATCTACGCAATAGTGTATCATCAGATTTCTCCTTAAATATACCACTAGGCCTGACATCATCAAAGCGGGACTGTTGTAAAGGCAACCGGAGTTGACCAGCGGTTGAAAGCAGAAAGGCCTCTGCCGCAAGCAAATCGGCGTTGGATCGGGGAGAGGTATCAGTAATAAGAGATCTGTATTAACCACTGCTGTTTTTCTCACTGCATATACGGTATAACTAAACAGCACCGTGTGGGAGGGGCTCCCGTGTGATTGACAACTCAGTGTGGGAGGGGCTCCCATGTGATTGACAGCTCCGTGTGGGAGGGGCTCCCATGTGATTGACAGCTCTGCTCTGTAACTACAGATCCTCTTATGCCGCTGTCCTGTGCTAGAAGATTAATGCGCATCAGAATTTTAAATTATCCTTATTAAAGATACACAAACGCCTGTGTGTACATTTAAAAATTACGGTATGTCAAACTATGTTAATTTCTGTGTGTAGTGATCGGACAACACAACAGCTACAGATGCACACACTGGGGGACTTTTCTATGACAGTGTTCTGGTGTAGAAAAGTCACCCAAAAGTTTTGGCTTTTTTACACCGCCCTCGCCAGTTTTTTGTGACGGGGTGTGACTTTCCAAAAGGGGGTGGAGTCACTACAGCCTGACTAAATAAGACAAAAAACACTTTTTTCACACCTTTAAGGAATGTTTCAGGTAGTTCTCATTGAAATTAAATAAACCGGTCTATCAATCTAGAATTTGCATCTGTTCCCAGTCTAATTGACGTGGATATTTTACCTTATATTTTCTATTACATTAATAACCTTAGCTAATGGCTTTGTCAAGAATTTATAAGCTTTCATTGCATTGGTTGACAATTCCCTTGTTTATCACGGGATGAATTTTAACAATAGACAAGAAACCAACCAGGCAGACTTGAGCAGCAGCATTGTATCTCCAGCCAAGTTCTGCCTCCCAATGTATCGAATCCTTCAGGGTTTACTGAAACCGATGTAAGCACAAAACATATCATTTACTTACAGTGTCGAACTGGAGTACCTTGGGCCCACCAGAGGAGATAATTTGTAGGGCCCACCTTTCAGCTATATAAAAATAATGCAACCACTCTTGATTGTTTAGTAAAACGTTTGTAGTAAAACAAATTACCACCATACAGTGACCATATAGAGGTAGAAACCAGTCCTACACAGGCTCTCTGCAGACCATATAAGTGACTACAGTACAGTGAAATCCAGTAACTCACAGGTGATGTCTTCTCTGTTTGGAGTCATACTGTCACGGACACTGGGTTTGTGGACCCACAAGGCCGCTCCACCGTAGCGGGGAGGCAGCTGACCAGGTCACAGTCTATGTGAAAGTAAGATAGCAGACAGTAATGCTTAGGTACCTGAAATAGTCCGGACGGTGACTGTGGCTACAGCACGGATGGAGGCAGGTGCGGAATGTGGCGCCAGACGTGGCGGGCAGTATCCGATGAGCAGATAGCACTTGACGTGGCAGATGGCACTTGACGTGGCAGACGGCACTTGACGTGGCAGACGACACTTGACGTGGCAGATGACACTTGACGTGGCAGATGCCACTTTGACGTGCAAAGGGCACTTGACGTGGCAGAGGGCACTTGACGTGGCAGACGGCACTTGACGTGGCAGACGACACTTGACGTGGCAGACGGCACTTGACGTGGCAGACGGCACTTGACGTGGTAGACGGCACTTGACGTGGCAGACGGCACTTGATGTGGCAGACGGCACTTGACGTGGCAGATGACAGTTGACGTGGCAGATGGAACTTGACGTGGCAGATGGAACTTGAACACGGGTAGGCACAGGAACAATGCGGGATACAGTAACGGTAACAGGGCACGGGTAACAGCTGGAACGGGAGACACTAAGGGACCATTTGCGAGACAGACAGGGAAAGACTAACAACGCTCAGGCAAGGATCAGAAGGGCTGGGGCATTCTTATAGGGCAGGGAATCACGTGGGTTAATGATCATTGTTTTCATGTGCGCGCGCTGGCCCTTTAAGAGCGGGCGCGAGCGTGCGCGCGCACCCTACGAGTTTTTTGTACGCTCTGGGACGTCTCTAGGTTCTTCTGAACCTGGGCCCAGACTGTGCACTGTTCCCGATGAACGACCTCTACCTCTGGATTGTTGGAACTACCAGGTGATACGGAGAACAGTGGATTAAACCCAAAATTACAGAAAAAGGGGGAGACCCCTGACGAGTTACTGACCCGGTTATTAAGGGAAAATTCGGCGAGGGGAATGAATGAGACCCAATCATATTGACAGTCAGAGACAAAACACCTTAAATATTGTTCTAGAGATTGATTAGTCCTCTCAGTTTGGCCATTGGTTTCAGGATGGAAGGCAGAGGAGAAGGACAGATCAATCTCCAACTTCATACAGAAGGCTCTCCAAAACAATGAAACAAATTGTACCCCTCTGTCCGAAACAATATTGACAGGGACCCCATGGAGACGCAGGATGTGTTTGACAAACAAGGTAGCCAACGTCTTGGTGTTGTGTAGTTTCTTGAGGGGCACAAAGTGGCACATCTTACTGAAGCGGTCTACTACCACCCACACCACCGACTTGCCTTGGGATGGAGGCAAATCGGTGATAAAATCCATGGACATATGTGTCCAAGGTCTCTGGGGAATGGGGAACGATCGCAGTAAGCCCGCTGGTCGGGACCTGGGAGTCTTGGACCTAGCACAAACCTCACAAGCGGCGACATAGGCCTTAATGTCTTTAGGCAACCCAGGCCACCAATAGTTTCTAGTAATGAGGTGTTTGGTACCCAGGATGCCTGGATGACCAGATAGTGCGGAGTCATGATTTTCCCTAAGTACCCTTAGCCGGAATTGCAGGGGAACAAACAGCTTGTTCTCAGGAAGGTTCCTGGGAGCTGAACTTTGATCAGCAGCAATTTCAGAGACTAAATCAGAATCGATCGAGGAACTGATTATACCTGGAGGCAAAATACAAGCAGGATCTTCCTCCGAAGGAGGGCTGGCCATGAAGCTACTACGCCTTAATATTTTTAGACCCAGCCCTATAGGTAACCAAAAAATTGAATCTGGTAAAAAATAACGCCCATCGAGCTTGTCTCGAGTTTAGCCTCCGGGCAGATTCTAGGAAAACCAGATTCTTGTGGTCGGTAAGGACCGTTACCTGGTGCCTAGCCCCCTCCAGGAAGTGGCACCACTCTTCAAATGCCCATTTAATGGCTAAGAGTTCGCGGTTGCCAATATCATAGTTACTCTCAGTTGGCGAAAACTTCCTGGAGAAGTAGGCACAGGGGCGGAGATGGGTGAGGGACCTAGTATCCTGGGACAAGACAGCCCCCACTCCCACCTCAGATGCGTCAACTTCCACGATAAATGGCTCCATTTGGTTGGGCTGAACCAGCACCGGGGCCGAGATAAAGCACCTCTTAAGGACCTCAAAAGCCTGGACAGCCTCAGGAGGCCAGTGGAGGAGATCAGCTCCTTTGCGAGTGAGGTCCGTAAGAGGCTTAGCGATGACCGAGAAGTTAGCAATAAATCTCCTGTAATAATTAGCGAACTCCAAAAAACACTGTAACGCCTTCAGGGAGGCAGGTTGGACCCATTCCGCCACAGCCTGAACCTTGGCGGGGTCCATGCGGAATTCATGAGGAGTGAGGATTTGACCCAAAAATGGTATTTCCTGTACCCCAAACACACATTTTTCGGTTTTGGCAAACAGTTTGTTTTCCCAAAGGACCTGGAGCACCTTCCTGACATGCTCAATGTGGGAGGACCAGTCCTTGGAAAACACCAATATGTCATCAAGGTACACTACAAGAAATATCCCCAGGTAATTTCTCAAAATCTCATTTATGAAATTCTGGAAGACCGCAGGGGCATTACACAACCCAAAGGGCATGACGAGGTATTCGAAATGGCCTTCGGGCGTGTTAAACGCAGTCTTCCACTCATCCCCCTCTTTGATGCGGATAAGGTTATACGCCCCCCGTAGATCCAACTTAGAGAACCATTGGGCCCCCTGAACCTGATTGAAGAGATCAGGAATCAAAGGAAGGGGATACTGGTTCCTTACCGTGACCTTATTCAGGCTACGGTAGTCAATGCATGGCCTAAGACCACCATCCTTCTTCCCTACGAAGAAGAAGCCAGCACCTACCGGAGAAGTAGAGGGACGAATGTAACCCTCGGCCAGGCATTCCTGGATATACTCTCTCATGGCTTCACGTTCGGGACAAGAAAGATTAAATATCCTACCCTTAGGAAGCTTAGCTCCTGGTACCAATTCGATAGCGCAATCGTATTCTCTATGAGGAGGTAACACTTCGGAGGCCTCCTTAGAGAAAATATCAGCGAAGTCCTGAACAAACTAGCGTGTTCGCCTCCTCAGGGGGAGAAATAGAATTAACAGAAAAACATGACGTAAAACATTCATTACCCCATTTGGTTAGCTCCCCAGTATTCCAGTCAAACGTGGGATTATGCAACTGCAACCAGGGAAGGCCTAGAACCAAATCGTAAGATAATCCCTGCATCAACAGTACAGAGCACTGCTCCAAATGCATGGAGCCAACAAGGAGTTCAAAAACAGGGGTATGCTGTGTAAAATAACCATTAGCAAGAGGAGTGGAGTCGATACCCACTACCGGGACAGGTTTAGGCAAATCAATCAGAGGCATAGCAAGAGACATAGCAAATTCCACAGACATGATATTAGTAGAGGACCCTGAATCCACGAAGGCACTGCCGGTAGCAGACCTACCACCAAAAGAGACCTGAAAGGGAAGCAAGATCTTAGTACGTTTCCTATTTACGGGAAATACCTGTGCGCCCAAGTGACCTCCCCGATGATCACTTAGGCGCGGAAGTTCTCTGGCTGCATTCTTACGCTTAGGACAGTTGTTCACTTGATGCTTGTCATCCCCACAGTAGAAGCAGAGACCATTCTTCCTGCAGAATTCTCTACGTTGTTGGGGGGACACGGAGGCCCTGAGTTGCATAGGTATCTCTGAGTCTTTTGGGGAGGAACGAAGCAACGGAACTTCGGGAGGCATCATGGGGGAGTCGGAGGAGAAAACACATAAACGTTCACGTTGTCGTTCCCTGAGACGTCGGTCAAGTCGTACCGCTAAAGCCATAACCTGGTCTAGGGAGTCAGAAGAGGGATAGCTAACTAGCAGGTCTTTCAGGGCATTCGACAGACCCAACCTAAACTGGCACCTTAAGGCAGGGTCATTCCACCGAGAAGCTACGCACCACTTCCTAAAGTCAGAACAATACTCCTCAACAGGTCTCTTACCCTGACGTAAGGTCACCAGCTGACTCTCGGCAAAGGCAGTCCTGTCAGTCTCGTCATAAATAAGTCAGAGAGCAGAAAAGAAACAATCAACGGAGGAAAGTTCAGGGGCGTTAGGAGCCAAGGAGAAGGCCCACTCTTGGGGCCCTTCCTGGAGCCGGGACATAATTATACCCACCTGCTGGCTCTCAGAACCTGAGGAATGAGGCTTTAAACGAAAGAAAAGCCTACAACTCTCCCGAAAGGAGAGAAAAGCCCTCCGGTCCCCTGAGAACCGGTCGGGCAACTTGAGGTGGGGTTCAAGAGGTGAGGTGAGGGGAACTACCATGGTAGCATCAGGCTGGTTGACCCTCTGAGCCAGGGCCTGGACCTGTAGGGAGAGACCCTGCATTTGCTGAGCCAGGGTCTCACGGGGGTCCATAGTGGTGTCAGGGACCAGGGTAGACTAGGTATGGGCTTGTGATTATGTAATGATGGGGGGTAGGGAAACGGACAAGTGAGCCCTAGTCTACCCGCCACTCTGTCCCTGCCTACTTGCAACGACCCGCCCTAGGCGACGGGGTACAACTGGGCGGCGGTCCCTGCGCTCAGTAAGTGCACGACAAACACGACAAACATACAAGGGAATACAAGCAAGGGAAAGGGGCAGTTGCCCACGGCAACACCGTGAGCAAGCAGAGTGGTGAATGAGCCGAGTCAAGCCAGGAGTGTGCGAGGTACCAAACGAAGAGCAGAAGAGTAGTCAGTAAGCCAGGGTCTGTATGGAGCAGGATCAAAATAGAAGGAGCTGTAGCTGGGCCAGGAAACCACACGAAAAGAATCACAAGCACCGAGGGACAGGAAGGGCAGGCTTAAATAGACCGAGGGCGGGAGCTAGCTGAGTCTGGCCAGGTTGCAATAGGCTCTCCCACTCCTAAGCCTGCCAGCCTGAGTGGTGGAAGCTGGAGTCAGTCTCAGGGATGTAGATTCAGGTGCTGACTGATTAATTATGGGAGTTAACCCCAAAGCTGTGCCTGGCAGATCCTTTACACTAGGAGTGGAATCCCCAGCCAGAGCATTTCCGACGCTTTGGATGGGGATTCCTCTGCTGTTGGAGCCCCTGACGTCACTGTCCATACACTGTGACGTCAGGGGATCATCCTGGGCGGGAATGTGAAATCAGGGGCAACCCCAGAGCCGGTGTCCCAGAGCAGAGCACTAGTATAGACTCTACGCCGGAACTCTGGGGAAGCCACTGACATCAGTGTGCATATATGGACAGTGATGCGAGTGGCTTGCCCAGAGCTGGGATCCCAGAGCAGAGTCATTTCTAGCACTCTGCCTGGGATTCCAGCTCTGCTCCTGACATCACTGTCCATATATGGATATGGATGTCAGGGGCAACCCCAGAGCTGGGGTCCCGGGCAGAGAGTAGGAAAGCTCTTCCTGGGACTTCAGCTGTGCTCCTGACATCACTGGGACTCCTGCTCTGTGGAAGCCCCTGACATCACTGTCGATGTATGGACAGCTATGTCAGAGGCTTCCCCAGAGTCCCGGAGCAGAACCTATACTTGCACTTTGCCTGGGACTCCAGCTCTGGGGAAGCCCCAGACATTGCTGTCCATATGTGGACAGCAATGTCAGGGGCTTCCCCAGAGTCCCGGAGCAAAGTCGATACTAGCGCTCTGCCCGGGACTCCAGCTCTGGGGAAGCCCCAGACATCGCTGTCAATATGTCTACAGCGATGTCAGGGAATTCCACAGAGTCCTATAATTCTTAATTCTATTAATATCACCAAGAATACACAATAATGGATCCATTATAATTTATACCTTGACATTTCAAATAAATGTGAGAATATTTTTTCAATATGTGAAAACCTTAAGAAAATCGCAGAGAAGATCAGGAAAGCTGGTATGACCATCATGACTCAGGAACCTCAATAACATTTGCCTTAGATCTAAACCCAGGGGTTGATTCTGAAAATATTAAATCTTTACCTAAAAATGCCCTGTAGAGTATATGAATTTTCAGAAGGGAAACCCCAGGTTGTATCCCCGGAGTAGACTTCAAAGCATCAGCTAACTTCTTATCTTATGTCTTTCTGACGCGTGGTACAATAATTGATAGGCAGAAGAGTAGCACAAGGTCAGGGCTGGCAGAGTTCATGCTAATACTAATAAACACACTCAGGTCAGGGCAGGCAGCGGTCAATAAATGTAGTCATAAAACTGTACAAGTCAATCCAAAATAGCAAAAAAACACCTTCATAATAACCACAGGAACGGTTCCATACAGTTGGCACTATAGAATCTACTGATTGTAAGCACATATAAATTGTACTGTGAGAACTCCCAATAAAATCCACAACGTAAATGATGACATTCTAGAATAATTCCCATTATGATTTATGCAAAGTGACTGTATATTTCTTGGTGTGTCTCAAAACGATAATCACGTTTCTGAGCTTTTAGAAGTGGCACAACACCAGGTTGGGAAGCGTAGATAAAGGAATAGAAGCAGAATATCTCATATTTTTCCAGTAGGTTAACAAACAATAGAAAACCGATACCATGCTGATATGATGTAGGAGGTTGGTTAGTTAAAATTGAGGGCAACAAAATATGTTATCTTCAAAATGCCACCACTATAAGTAGAAGATGTCACAACCAGCAGAGATCCATAATAAGAGGAGCTTCTCTTTAATTGTCTTCTCAAAAATAGTACCTAGTGTTTGTTAACCATAACCCCTTAATGACCGCCCATCGTCTTTTGATGGCAACCGGTGCAGGTGCTTAATCTACAGCGACGTCTTTCGGCGCTGCTGTAGAAGAGGCTGATGAGCGCTCCTGTGAGCACTCATCCTCTAAGCAGGAACTGAAACTTACAGCTCCTGAACTGAGAGCAGCCTCCTGATTACAACTGGGATCGTAAAACATTCCGACCCCAGCTTTTTAACCCTTTGATCGCAGCGGTCCGTTCCGGGGCATGATCAAAGGGGACTCCCCTCTGTGATCGAAGACTAGGGAATCCGTCAGCAGTCAACCGTGCGGACCTACAGAGGAGCCCAGGGCGGTCTGTTCAGTTTGCCTGTTGTTAGGGCACATTATGTGATGCCCCAACCACAGCCTGTTTCATAGTGACACCGAAGATCATGTTTTTACATAAAAGAATATGCTAATACATTACAAGTAAAAAATAAAAATGTAAATAAAGTTATCCCTTAATGGGGTTAAAACAAAATATTTAAAAAAAATATATATATTAAAAAATGGCCAAAAAAAGTCATTATTTAGCATAAAATACATTTTATTGCCCATACATTACAGAAAAACAAAAAATCCTACCCATATTCGGTATCTACACGTCCGTAATAACTTGAAGAATTAATTTAACAGGTTATTTAGCGTGATACATGAACGGGATAAAAAATAAACAAAAAAGGCAATGCCGAAAAAACAAAAATTCCTACATTAACGCCGTAAAAATAAATTATATAACTTACACAGTGATTGTTTTTTACCCCCAAACTGCGCAGAAAAAACAAAAAAAATTTCCTGCATAAAACAAGGCCTCCTACAGCCACGGCAATGAAAAAATATAAAAGTTATGGCTGCTGAAAAGCAGAGAGGAAAAAAGGAAAAATTTAGCTGACCATTAAGGCCTTTTAAGGCCCGTGTATCGCGGGGTTAATAGGTCCACTATCTGATGATGTCATCATTATCCGTAAACTGATATGTTTCTCACAAGAGAAGTGGATCCCCTAATCAGTTTGGACCTGGCAAAACTAGGGTGCAGAGTCCAAGGTATCTTCCTGTTCCTACACCCTTAACCCCCACAAGGAGATATAGACTTTCATGGTCAGATTCCTAGTTTGTGGTACCGAGAATAGTCACCGATTGGCGGCAGGAGCAATGATACAACTTTAGCCTATTTAGGAAGGGGTCATAGCCAGGGGTCAACACAAGGATAGCGGTCAGAATGCGACAACCAGAGAATGAGACAGAGACATAGTTAGAGTACAGGCCAAAGGTTAAAATCAGGAGGAGAATAACCGGTACCAGGTGACAAATCCAAGGGATGACACAGAAGCGAAATCCGGAAAGCCAAGGTCAGGATCAGAGTCAATAGCAAAGGATGTACGTTAAAAAAAAAGACATGGCTTTGAGGCTAGAGTCCTCTTTAAATAAGCTACCAGAGTGATGTCATCTAGGAGGGTCCGGTTGCCATGGCCCGCCAGAACTGCCAGCAGGAGGCATCGCAGGAGGGGGGAGAAGTCATTCAGTTTGCAAGGTAACTTGATGCAGCCTGTGGCTAGAGCCACGGCTGCCACTGGGGACCCGCTGCTGGAACAGGGTAAGGCCTCATGCACACAAACATATTTTTTTCCTCCCGTAAATACGGGTCCTTGGTCACACGTATACGACCCGTTTTGCACCAGTATTTACGAACCCGTGCCCGTAAATACGGGTCTGGTGTCACCAGTATTCCACCCGTATTTACGGGCACGTTTTCGCTGCAAAATTGCAAAGCACTAATCGGCAGCACCTTCTCTCTATCAGTGCAGGATAAAGAGAAGGGGCAGCCCTTTCCGCAGTAAAAGTAAAAGAAATTCATACTTACCCGGCCGTTGTCTTGGTGACGCATCCCTCTTTCGACATCCAGCCCGACCTCCCTGGATGACGCGGCAGTCCATGTGACTGGCTGCAGCGGTCACATGGGCTGAAACGTCATGCAGGGAGGCCGTACTGGAGGAAGAAGCAGATAGTTCTGGGTAAGTATGAACTTCTATTTTTTTTACAGGTTGATCTATATTGTGATCGGAAGTCACTGTCCAGGGTGCTGAAACAGTTACTGCCGATCGTTTAACTCTTTCAGCACCCTGGACAGTGACTATCCCCTGATGTCGCCTAGCAATGCTCCCGTAATTACGGGTGCACACACATAGTCACCAGAATTTACGGAAGCCCCATAGACTTCTATGGGCCTGCCCGTGCCGTTATTACGGCCTGAAATAGGACTTGTTCTATATTTTTCAACGGCACGGGCACATTCCCGTACGCATACAGGGAGGTACCCGTGGCCAATAGAAGTCTATGGGCTCGTAATTATTTTTTACGTTCGTGTGCATGGGGCCTAAGGGAAATTATTGAAATTGAACATCAGGAAGAATGGCAGCCAGTAGAACCAAGTGACTATGGGGATTCCAGGAGTAGAAGCTCCATACATATAAATAACATATCTATATATAGCAGGTGGGTATTACCCATAGGTAGTCACTCAGGTTATTTTTCAGATCACAACTGGATATCTGCTTTTACCATATTGATCTAGAATGAGATGCGGTGAAACCAAACCTTTTTCTATTGATTACATGAATCCTTACATATGATAAAGGGCTTTTCAGACCTTCATATTACAGCTCCATGTGGGGTCAGATGCCGATCAGCCAGAACATTAAAACCCCCTGCCTAATATTGTGTAGTTCCTCTTATACTGCCAAAGCACGTCATGCATGGACACCAAAAATACATCTGAAGGCGTCCTGTAGTATCTGGCAGCAAGATGTAAGATACACTATATGGACAAATGTATTGGGACACACCTCTTATTAATTAAATTTAAATCGGTCCCATTGCTACAAGTGTATAAAATCCAGCACTCGCCATGGAGTCGCCTTTACAGACATTTGTGATAGAACGGGTCGTTGTAAAGACATCACTGAATCCCAGCGCGGTCCTGTAATAGGACGCCACCGTTGTAACAAGTCAGTTCATGAAATTTAATTCGTCCAAGTTATTCCACCATCACCTGTGAGCGATATTATTGTAAAGTGGAAGCTTATTGGAACCACAGCAAATCAGCCACGAAGTGGGGACCTTGTAAAGTTACAGAGCCGAGGGCTGAGGCACATAGTGCATGAAAGTCACCAACGCTCTGATGACTCAATAACTGCAGAGCTCCAAACCTCCTCTGGCATTAATATCTGCCCAAAAAATGCCCCGGGAGCTTTATGGCACGGGGGCCGAGCAGCTGTATGCCAGTCTTACATCACCAAGCACAATGCCAAACGTCAGATGGAGGGGTGTAAAGCCGCCGCCACTGGACTCTGGAGCAGTGGAAACCTGTTCTGTGGAGTGATGGATCACGATTCTCTATCTGGAGTCTCATGGACGAGTCTGGGTTTGATTAATGCCAGGAGAACGTTACCCGCATGACTGCATTGTGCCAGCTGTAATGTTTGGTGGAGGAGGATAATGATATGGGGTTGTTTTTCAGGTGTCGGCCTCTTCGTTCCTGTGAAAGGAAATCTTAATCCTTCAGCACACAAGACATTTATGACAATTGTAGCTTCCAACTTTGTGGGAAAAGATTATTAAAGAGAAGGCTTAAGGCCCCAGGCATTTTGCATCTACAGGCTTCTATATCCCCTACAAAGTTACTTCTTTTTTTTCTGCAGAGTTTACTAAAGGAACCTTCTATAGACTTTAACCCTGGGTGGTCCGCTAATTTATTGCAAACCCAAATCAGGCCACTTTAAAGCCCCTTTAAATTGTACCTCTAGTTATACTGACTCATGTACTGACTGTAGGTGACCGTGGGTGGTTTTAGGAGCTGGATATCTATGAATTACCCTTAAAGGGGTTGTCCACTACCAGACAGCCTATCCAATGGATAGGTCATCAGTATATGATCTGTGGGGGTCTGAAACCCAGACCCCGCACCGATCAGCTGCTCCGGCTGCCTGTGGGCACCGGACGTCCATGCTGGAAGCAGAAATAGCGGCCGATTCAAGTGAATAGGAGCAGAGCTGTAGCTCGGCCCCTATGCAATGTATGGAGCCAACTGCTTCCAGCCCCGTGCATTGTATACTGTGCAATTACACCTGATGCCTGTATGCAGCCGGAGCAGCTGATCGGTCCGGGGCCCGGGTGTCAGACCCACACAGATCATATACTGATGACCTATCCGGTGGATAGGTCATCAGTTGTCCGGTAGTGGACAACCCCTTTAATGTGATTAAATTCTAGCTGCCTAAAGTCACCACTAGAGGGAGCATATTTCACACTTATTTATTTGGAGGTGTATACATTTGTATATGGTAAGACCCTAGTGGTGGCTGAAAAATTGCATTATTGACCTCTAGAACTATATGTATGGAGCTCTGTATCAAAAGAAACAAAGCTGCATCCTCTATAAAAATATTTTATTTAATAATCCAATATAGAAGTTTGATGCCCTAAAAATTAAATGCTTAAAGTTAAAACGAGAACTAATGAATATTAGGATTATAATAAATATGCGGATATTTTGAGTTTAATAGCTATGTACACCTTCACCACCATTTTTTGTTCTGTCCCAAAGCATCTAAAATGTAAAGTGAAGCAACTTTGCAAATAGTTCTGATTAAAAATGTAGTTTTATGTCAGGCCTGTGTCTCCATGGTAACAGACTACAAGTAAACCCTATGTAGTCTGATCTCGCAGCTATGCTATCTAACATCTGTCCCCAACCTATTGCTAGCCTACCACAGGTAACTTTTTTTTATTCATTACGGGGGAAAAAAGGGAAAGCTGTCTCTATAGGACCACCTATAGGTGACTACCCTGTTGTCGATGTCTAACCAAGGAGAATCAGTACCTTCCCAGAGCTGCTATAAAGGAATCTCACTCCATTGTGCTGTCTACAATAGGGTGACTCTAGTTTGGCTATTAACCCAAATCTTGTTTCAAGTCTCTAGAAAGTTTTGAACATTAGGTTACAGAATAGTCACCTATAGGTGGCACTAGACAGACAGTTTTCCTCCTTCTGGAGTACCGGTATTTTGTATACATTTTCCCAGGTAACATTGCCTTTAAGACTCCCTGCCAGCAAGTAGAATCAGTACTTTCCAAGAGAAAAAAAAGGAGAAGACTCAAAGTTATGTTTATAAATTGTAATTTATTTCCTACCATTATTACCCTATAATTATTAATATAATATTACTAGAATTATATTACTGCTATCATTATTACCCTAACACTATGAGATCCCTATTCCTAAAGCTGTTGATCCAGAAGAAGGCGAAAACCCTGGACACATTCGGCCAATTAATGCCACAAGGGGAAAATTCCTTCTTGATCCCGGGAAAAGGCGATCAGTCCGAGAACCCTGGATCAAAGCTGCTAATTTCTATTACAGTTTACTAATTATTATAGGTAATTAACCTAAATTATAATGAAATTACATTTAATTATTATATTGTTAGTATTACTTTGGTGTTGTTAATAATAATGTAATGATACTACTATTGCTATCACTAATATCTAAGTCCCTATTCCTAAAGCTGTTGGTCCAGAAGAAGGCGAAAACCCTGGACACATTCAGCAAATTCGTGTCACAGGGGGAAAATTCCTTCTTGACCCCGGGAAAAGGCGATCAGTTCGAGAACCCTGGATCAAACTCGCTGCTAAATATTATAGTTTACTTTATTTTATAGTTAATTTACCTAAATATGTTATTATTAGATTATTATTATTATTATTACTATTATTATTATTATTATTAGATTATTATTATTATTATTATTATTAGATTATTATTATTATTACTATTATTATTATTATTATTATTATTATTACTATTATTATAGTGATATTTCCATTACACATTTTTTAATAAGACTATACTATAATTATTAGTTTATTGAGATTATTCTATTTTTTATATAATCTTATTACTACTATAGAACTACTAATATTACTAACATTTTATTGTTATTTTCTTATTTATATTTATTATATCCCTAATCCTAAGCTGTTGATCCAGAAGAAGGCGAAAAACCCTGGACAATTTGAGCCAATTCATGTCACAGGGGGAAAATTCCTTCTTGACCCCGGGAAAAGGCGATCAGTCCGAGAACCCTGGATCAAAGCTGCTGCTATTATTATATAATTATTTTTGTTATTACTCTCTTATTATTATACTATTTCTAATATTACTGCACTCTTGCTACCAATATTAATATGACTGACCTTTTTAATCTAACAATTATTAATATTATTATTGTCATATTATTAATATTACTGTTGTTGCTGTTGATGTAATAATAGTTAAGATGTTTCCATACAAGTCTTCATCTTCTCATTGGTCTGACGAGGATGGTCCAGATGATGTTCCTCTTCCCTCTGATGTTCTTCATCATATCATGGAGGAAGGAATGCTGGCGGATTTTCTTTCTTCTTCCTGTCCGACACTGAATTCTTCTTATCGCCTCTTTAACCGTTTTCTCATCCTCCTCTTTCTCTTCAACCACACTCTCTTCTTCTTCATCCTCGTTGTCTGATTTCTCATCAACCTCCATGTCTTCCACTTCATTGTCTTCCTCCTCCTTGTCTTCCTCCGCCATGTCTTCCACTTCATTGTCTTCCTCCTCCTTGTCTTCCTCCTCCTTGTCTTCCTCCTCATGGTCTTCTTGCACTTGTTCCTCCTCGCGCTCTTCTGCCTCTCCTTCCTCCTTCTTGACCTCCTCTTCCTTCAGATCCTCACACAGATGGCTTGATGTAGGTTTGGGCTCTTCTTCATCCCACGGCCATGGCAGATATTTCCGCTGAGCTTCGCGGTTCGTTGGCATGAGGCGCTAAGAAGATAAAATATTCAGTCAATTGTCTATTGAAACGTTCCAATAACATTTTTCCATCTATAGAAAGAATATGGACAAATCTGTTATAGAGAGAACATAATAACCAGTATGATCACTGACCTCCATCTTGAAGATTGGGGATGGTAAGAATTTCGTGCAGTAGATCAGGCGCTGTATAACTCTCTCCTCCGTGGTGCTGGGGTAAGCTGAAGAGAGAAAACAACCAGATAATGGGATCAGTCATAAAACGACACCATAAACCATAACATAACATTACAAAAATATTCCTTTAATCTGTCATCAATGGAACATGAAAGGTGCTTTATTTTAAAATATTCTGGATTATTGGACGGGCATAGAAAAGTATAGAAATCTTAGTTTCAATCTTCAATTTCCTTACTGGTTCTCTCTGCTCGGTCTTCCACATTATAGTACAGTTCTGTGCTAAATGACCACATTTTAGGGATTATCAGATACAAAGGAATTTTACTGTATTTTGAGATCATCTATCAATCACTTTCTTGTGGTAAAGTCTAATTATTAAAAAAAACTCACTTATGAAGGGTCCAAGTCCAAAAGCGTATTCCTGCTGCCGATAGATGTCCTAAAGAGAAGAGAATCCAGTAAGTGACCTCTTATCCCTCCTCAGGAATGGACAGAAGGACAAGGGGTCAGTTTTACAAATGAGCAGCCGGTGATTTGTGGACTTGTTACCTGTCCGGGGCTCTTACTCAATACGCCGCTACTTGTCTGAGTGGACATCCGGCCACATGGACCTCTCCTGCTGGATCCAAGTCTCCTGCTACATGTCCATCACAGGGAAGGAAAAAACAGGACAATGAAGCCACTGACCTCCAGAGATCTGCTGCCCGCTGCCATCCTGTACCCGTCCTGAACTGTAGAATCCAAATCACAATCTGAAACACAAAAAAGAGATGTCGTCCCAGATCTGATAAAGACCCTAAATCCTGCAACTTTCCACATGTATTAATAGTGAATGTCCAAAAATATATATATATTTTTTTTTAATCTAAAAAGATCCAAAATTCTGAGTTGAATAATTAATTGTTCGGGACGCCAATTACATACGGTACCTTCAAGTTTGTGGCCTGTGATTGGTGCCTCAGGTCACATGATCTATAACCCATAAGGAATAGCAGTGCACAAGTACAGACCACGCAGCGCCATAATCTTGACAGTGCAGCGCTTGGCGGTCCTATAGCTCCCATAGATCTTGTATGAGGTGTCAGTGTGCGGCTGCATCTCTTCTTACAATCTCCTAAACACTGCGGTCGTCCGGTTGTGGAGGAGAGCAGGGGCGTAGCTATAGGGGTGCAGAGGTAGCAGTAGTACCCAGACCCTGATACCTGAGGGGACCAGAGGCTAAAAAAGAAGACACCAGTATGACAAACATCACATAGTAGATGGGGGTCCTGTTATAAATATCACACTGGGCCCCAGGAGTTTCACAATATGCCTCTGGAGAAACGGATACTGGGGACCCCAGTACTATTGATCGTGGGGGTCCCGGCAGTGATTAAACATGTATGGCCCCTCCGGTGTATAGGTGAGAAATGTTTCTGGTGGGAGAATCTCTTTATCATGTGCGATCATCGTTTTCTGCGCTGTTTATTTCTTACATCTTGACATTATAGAACATTTATCTCTGGAAATCTTCATGTAACATTCTCTACGGTGGATTTTACTGTATTTTGGGCTTTGTACTCTCATATATATATATATACAGACAGTGATAATACATTGGAGTGTGGCCTGTACTGGTATTTGTAGCCGTATAGGAGGAGGAATATAGGTAATACTGGACACAAATACATATGGCATATGGGATTTCATTGCTGCCCTATAAAGATATATGACATGAATATTTTGTCTATGTTAATTCCATTCACAAGTACAGAATACACCCCAAAACATCAACCAAAGTGTCCCCATTTACAGCGTCATAAGAGTGACCCTATAAACAGTTCCAGCAGACCGCCCCTCATTAAAAATAATGCCAGCAATGAACCCACATAAATATTGGCAGCAGAGAGTCCCTAATAAACATTACTGGCAGCAGAGAGTCCCTAATAAACATTACTGGCAGCAGAGAGTCCATAAGAAACATTACTGGCAGCAGTGAGTCCTTAATAAACATTACTGGCAGCAGAGAGTCCCTAATAAACATTACTGGCAGCAGAGAGTCCCTAATAAACATTACTGGCAGCAGTGAGTCCTTAATAAACATTACTGGCAGCAGAGAGTCCCTAATAAACATTACTGGCAGCAGTGAGTCCTTAATAAACATTACTGGCAGCAGAGAGTCCCTAATAAACATTACTGGCAGCAGAGAGTCTCTAATAAACATTACTGACAGCAGAGAGTCCCTAATAAACATTACTGGCAGCAGAGGGCCCCTAAGAAACATTATTGGCAGCAGAGAGTCCCTAATAAACATTATTGGCAGCAGAGAGTCCCTAAGAAACATTACTGGCAGCAGAGAGTCCCTAATAAACATTACTGGCAGCAGAGAGTCCCTAATAAACATTACTGGCAGCAGTGAGTCCTTAATAAACATTACTGGCAGCAGAGAGTCCCTAATAAACATTACTTGCAGCAGAGAGTCCCTAATAAACATTACTGCCAGCAGAGAGTCCCTAATAAACATTACTGGCAGCAGAGGGCCCCTAAGAAACATTATTGGCAGCAGAGAGTCCTATATAACCAGTTCTAGCAGACGCTTCCCATCACACAGCCATAGAATAAATTATAAAATGCTGGCTGCCTGCAGCCACCACTAGGGGGAGCTCACAATTTCCATATTTATACAGGTTATATATTAGTTATTGGGGGTAATATAGATACAATGTGACAGCTCCCCCTAGTGGCGGTTTCCAGCAGTCTTTGTGGGGACCTTGTCTGCTCTGTCAGGAGATCTCCCCTAATTCTGGAAACTCACAGACAATCCGGGATTTGGGGTAAATGATAAATTCCTAATAACATGAATGAAGCATCATGGGAGATGAGATAAATGGGGGTCAGTTATATCACATTATGGGGGAACTCACCGTTGTCCAACTTCACTCGTCGTTGTCCTGTAACAGACTGAGGACCACTGAGCGGTTGTTGTTTCAAATTCAAATCCAGCGATCCCATTGGCTGCTGATCAGTGATGTATGGAACAGTAAATTTAAAGGGACACGACTCTTATTTCACTAGACTGCATTTATTATATGTTTGCTATAATTCTGCTTATAACATGAAGCTGTGGAGATAATCTGCAGGGACGGGATGACAGCAAATAAGCACCAAGACATTGTGTCCCAAGTGGTCAGGTGTGTCGTGGTCTCATCCAGCATCAGAAGGGGGCGCTGTTTTTCTCTTTGCTATGAGGTCCCATCAATTCCTTCAGAAACATTTGTGCTGCCGATCAGAGAGATTTACCATTCAGGAACATAATAAATCTGGG
>NW_027462603.1:0-54760 GCF_050947455.1 Rhinoderma darwinii
GACTGGCTGCCACGAGCTGAAACCAATGCAACCAAGAGCGAGCGTCTGTGACTTACGGTTCAAGAGTTATTCACAGAAACATGGTTCTGAACTTTGCTGCCAGCCGCGAAAGCGAAAATAACCAAGATCGAGCGTCTAGGATTTACTTGTCAATAGCTCGCCTGCGAAACATCCAGAGAAGTCAAAGACAGTGCTTCTATACTAATTGCCAGGCGCTGAGATGAATGCCGCCAAGATCGAGCGTCTAAGACTTACGGTTCAAGAATTAGCCTCAGAAACAGTGGGAAACAGTGTTTCTATACTAATTGCCAGGCGCTGAGACGAATGCCGCCAAGATCGAGCGTCTATGACTTACGGTTCAAGAATTAGCCTCAGAAACAGTGGTTCTGAACATGCTGCCAATAGCTCACCTGGGAAAGATCCAGAGAAGTCCAAGATAGTGTTTTTTAGACTGGCTGCCACGAGCTGAAACGAATGCAGCCAAGAGCGAGCGTCTGTCACTTACGGTTCAAGATTTATTCACAGAAACATGGTTCTGAACTTTGCTGCCAGCCGCGAAAGCGAAAGTAACCAAGATCGAGCGTCTAGGATTTACTTGTCAATAGCTCGCCTGGGAAACATCCAGATAAGTCAAAGACAGGGCTTCTATACTAATTGCCAGGCGCTGAGACGAATGCCGCCAAGATCAAGCGTCTAAGACTTACGGTTCAAGAATTAGCCTCAGAAACAGTGGGAAACAGTGCTTCTATACTAATTGCCAGGCGCTGAGACGAATGCCGCCAAGATCGAGCGTCTATGACTTACGGTTCAAGAATTAGCCTCAGAAACAGTGGTTTTGAACATGCTGCCAATAGCTCGCCTGGGAAACATCCAGAGAAGTCCAAGATAGTGTTTTTTAGACTGGCTGCCACGAGCTGAAACGAATGCAACCAAGAGCGAGCGTCTGTGACTTACGGTTCAAGAGTTATTCACAGAAACATGGTTCTGAACTTTGCTGCCAGCCGCGAAAGCGAAAGTAACCAAGATCGAGCGTCTAGGATTTACTTGTCAATAGCTCGCCTGAGAAACATCCAGAGAAGTCAAAGACAGTGCTTCTATACTAATTGCCAGGCGCTGAGACGAATGCCGCCAAGATCGAGCGTCTAAGACTTACGGTTCAAGAATTAGCCTCAGAAACAGTGGGAAACAGTGTTTCTATACTAATTGCCAGGCGCTGAGACGAATGCCGCCAAGATCAAGCGTCAAAGACTTACGGTTCAAGAATTAGCCTCAGAAACAGTGGGAAACAGTGCTTTTATACTAATTGCCAGGCGCTGAGACGAATGCCGCCAAGATCGAGCGTCTATGACTTACGGTTCAAGAATTAGCCTCAGAAACAGTGGTTCTAAACATGCTGCCAATAGCTCGCCTGGGAAACATCCAGAGAAGTCCAAGATAGTGTTTTTTAGACTGGCTGCCACGAGCTGAAACCAATGCAACCAAGAGCGAGCGTCTGTGACTTACGGTTCAAGAGTTATTCACAGAAACATGGTTCTGAACTTTGCTGCCAGCCGCGAAAGCGAAAGTAACCAAGATCGAGCGTCTAGGATTTACTTGTCAATAGCTCGCCTGGGAAACATCCAGAGAAGTCAAAGACAGTGCTTCTATACTAATTGCCAGGCGCTGAGACGAATGCCGCCAAGATCGAGCGTCTAAGACTTACGGTTCAAGAATTAGCCTCAGAAACAGTGGGAAACAGTGTTTCTATACTAATTGCCAGGCGCTGAGACGAATGCCGCCAAGATCAAGCGTCAAAGACTTACGGTTCAAGAATTAGCCTCAGAAACAGTGGTTCTGAACATGCTGCCAATAGCTCGCCTGGGAAACATCCAGAGAAGTCCAAGATAGTGTTTTTTAGACTGGCTGCCACGAGCTGAAACCAATGCAACCAAGAGCGAGCGTCTGTGACTTACGGTTCAAGAGTTATTCACAGAAACATGGTTCTGAACTTTGCTGCCAGCCGCGAAAGCGAAAATAACCAAGATCGAGCGTCTAGGATTTACTTGTCAATAGCTCGCCTGGGAAACATCCAGAGAAGTCAAAGACAGTGCTTCTATACTAATTGCCAGGCGCTGAGACGAATGCCGCCAAGATCGAGCGTCTAAGACTTACGGTTCAAGAATTAGCCTCAGAAACAGTGGGAAACAGTGTTTCTATACTAATTGCCAGGCGCTGAGACGAATGCCGCCAAGATCAAGCGTCAAAGACTTACGGTTCAAGAATTAGCCTCAGAAACAGTGGGAAACAGTGATTTTATACTAATTGCCAGGCGCTGAGACGAATACCGCCAAGATCGAGCGTCTATGACTTACGGTTCAAGAATTAGCCTCAGAAACAGTGGTTCTGAACATGCTGCCAATAGCTCGCCTGGGAAACATCCAGAGAAGTCCAAGATAGTGTTTTTTTAGACTGGCTGCCACGAGCTGAAACGAATGCAGCCAAGAGCGAGCGTCTGTGACTTACAGTTCAAGAGTTATTCGCAGAAACATGGTTCTGAACTTTGCTGCCAGCCGCGAAAGCGAAAATAACCAAGATCGAGCGTCTAGGATTTACTTGTCAATAGCTCGCCTGGGAAACATCCAGAGAAGTCAAAGACAGTGCTTCTATACTAATTGCCAGGCGCTGAGACAAATGCCGCCAAGATCGAGCGTCTATGACTTACGGTTCTAGAATTAGCCTCAGAAACAGTGGTTCTGAACATGCTGCCAATAGCTCGCCTGGGAAACATCCAGAGAAGTCCAAGATAGTGTTTTTTAGACTGGCTGCCACGAGCTGAAACGAATGCAGCCAAGAGCGAGCGTCTGTGACTTACGGTTCAAGAGTTATTCACAGAAACGTGGTTCTGAACTTTGCTGCCAGCCGCGAAAGCGAAAGTAACCAAGATCGAGCGTCTAGGATTTACTTGTCAATAGCTCGCCTGGGAAACATCCAGAGAAGTCAAAGACAGTGCTTCTATACTAATTGCCAGGCGCTGAGACGAATGCCGCCAAGATCGAGCGTCTAAGACTTACGGTTCAAGAATTAGCCTCAGAAACAGTGGGAAACAGTGTTTCTATACTAATTGCCAGGCGCTGAGACGAATGCCGCCAAGATCAAGCGTCAAAGACTTACGGTTCAAGAATTAGCCTCAGAAACAGTGGTTCTGAACATGCTGCCAATAGCTCGCCTGGGAAACATCCAGAGAAGTCCAAGATAGTGTTTTTTAGACTGGCTGCCACGAGCTGAAACCAATGCAACCAAGAGCGAGCGTCTGTGACTTACGGTTCAAGAGTTATTCACAGAAACATGGTTCTGAACTTTGCTGCCAGCCGCGAAAGCGAAAGTAACCAAGATCGAGCGTCTAGGATTTACTTGTCAATAGCTCGCCTGGGAAACATCCAGAGAAGTCAAAGACAGTGCTTCTATACTAATTGCCAGGCGCTGAGACGAATGCCGCCAAGATCGAGCGTCTAAGACTTACGGTTCAAGAATTAGCCTCAGAAACAGTGGGAAACAGTGTTTCTATACTAATTGCCAGGCGCTGAGACGAATGCCGCCAAGATCAAGCGTCAAAGACTTACGGTTCAAGAATTAGCCTCAGAAACAGTGGGAAACAGTGATTTTATACTAATTGCCAGGCGCTGAGACGAATGCCGCCAAGATCGAGCGTCTATGACTTACGGTTCAAGAATTAGCCTCAGAAACAGTGGTTCTGAACATGCTGCCAATAGCTCGCCTGGGAAACATCCAGAGAAGTCCAAGATAGTGTTTTTTTAGACTGGCTGCCACGAGCTGAAACGAATGCAGCCAAGAGCGAGCGTCTGTGACTTACAGTTCAAGAGTTATTCGCAGAAACATGGTTCTGAACTTTGCTGCCAGCCGCGAAAGCGAAAATAACCAAGATCGAGCGTCTAGGATTTACTTGTCAATAGCTCGCCTGGGAAACATCCAGAGAAGTCAAAGACAGTGCTTCTATACTAATTGCCAGGCGCTGAGACAAATGCCGCCAAGATCGAGCGTCTATGACTTACGGTTCTAGAATTAGCCTCAGAAACAGTGGTTCTGAACATGCTGCCAATAGCTCGCCTGGGAAACATCCAGAGAAGTCCAAGATAGTGTTTTTTAGACTGGCTGCCACGAGCTGAAACGAATGCAGCCAAGAGCGAGCGTCTGTGACTTACGGTTCAAGAGTTATTCACAGAAACGTGGTTCTGAACTTTGCTGCCAGCCGCGAAAGCGAAAGTAACCAAGATCGAGCGTCTAGGATTTACTTGTCAATAGCTCGCCTGAGAAACATCCAGAGAAGTCAAAGACAGTGCTTCTATACTAATTGCCAGGCGCTGAGACGAATGCCGCCAAGATCGAGCGTCTAAGACTTACGGTTCAAGAATTAGCCTCAGAAACAGTGGGAAACAGTGTTTCTATACTAATTGCCAGGCGCTGAGACGAATGCCGCCAAGATCAAGCGTCAAAGACTTACGGTTCAAGAATTAGCCTCAGAAACAGTGGGAAACAGTGCTTTTATACTAATTGCCAGGCGCTGAGACGAATGCCGCCAAGATCGAGCGTCTATGACTTACGGTTCAAGAATTAGCCTCAGAAACAGTGGTTCTAAACATGCTGCCAATAGCTCGCCTGGGAAACATCCAGAGAAGTCCAAGATAGTGTTTTTTAGACTGGCTGCCACGAGCTGAAACCAATGCAACCAAGAGCGAGCGTCTGTGACTTACGGTTCAAGATTTATTCACAGAAACATGGTTCTGAACTTTGCTGCCAGCCGCGAAAGCGAAAGTAACCAAGATCGAGCGTCTAGGATTTACTTGTCAATAGCTCGCCTGGGAAACATCCAGATAAGTCAAAGACAGGGCTTCTATACTAATTGCCAGGCGCTGAGACGAATGCCGCCAAGATCAAGCGTCTAAGACTTACGGTTCAAGAATTAGCCTCAGAAACAGTGGGAAACAGTGCTTCTATACTAATTGCCAGGCGCTGAGACGAATGCCGCCAAGATCGAGCGTCTATGACTTACGGTTCAAGAATTAGCCTCAGAAACAGTGGTTTTGAACATGCTGCCAATAGCTCGCCTGGGAAACATCCAGAGAAGTCCAAGATAGTGTTTTTTAGACTGGCTGCCACGAGCTGAAACGAATGCAACCAAGAGCGAGCGTCTGTGACTTACGGTTCAAGAGTTATTCACAGAAACATGGTTCTGAACTTTGCTGCCAGCCGCGAAAGCGAAAGTAACCAAGATCGAGCGTCTAGGATTTACTTGTCAATAGCTCGCCTGAGAAACATCCAGAGAAGTCAAAGACAGTGCTTCTATACTAATTGCCAGGCGCTGAGACGAATGCCGCCAAGATCGAGCGTCTAAGACTTACGGTTCAAGAATTAGCCTCAGAAACAGTGGGAAACAGTGTTTCTATACTAATTGCCAGGCGCTGAGACGAATGCCGCCAAGATCAAGCGTCAAAGACTTACGGTTCAAGAATTAGCCTCAGAAACAGTGGGAAACAGTGCTTTTATACTAATTGCCAGGCGCTGAGACGAATGCCGCCAAGATCGAGCGTCTATGACTTACGGTTCAAGAATTAGCCTCAGAAACAGTGGTTCTAAACATGCTGCCAATAGCTCGCCTGGGAAACATCCAGAGAAGTCCAAGATAGTGTTTTTTAGACTGGCTGCCACGAGCTGAAACCAATGCAACCAAGAGCGAGCGTCTGTGACTTACGGTTCAAGAGTTATTCACAGAAACATGGTTCTGAACTTTGCTGCCAGCCGCGAAAGCGAAAGTAACCAAGATCGAGCGTCTAGGATTTACTTGTCAATAGCTCGCCTGGGAAACATCCAGAGAAGTCAAAGACAGTGCTTCTATACTAATTGCCAGGCGCTGAGACGAATGCCGCCAAGATCGAGCGTCTAAGACTTACGGTTCAAGAATTAGCCTCAGAAACAGTGGGAAACAGTGTTTCTATACTAATTGCCAGGCGCTGAGACGAATGCCGCCAAGATCAAGCGTCAAAGACTTACGGTTCAAGAATTAGCCTCAGAAACAGTGGTTCTGAACATGCTGCCAATAGCTCGCCTGGGAAACATCCAGAGAAGTCCAAGATAGTGTTTTTTAGACTGGCTGCCACGAGCTGAAACCAATGCAACCAAGAGCGAGCGTCTGTGACTTACGGTTCAAGAGTTATTCACAGAAACATGGTTCTGAACTTTGCTGCCAGCCGCGAAAGCGAAAATAACCAAGATCGAGCGTCTAGGATTTACTTGTCAATAGCTCGCCTGGGAAACATCCAGAGAAGTCAAAGACAGTGCTTCTATACTAATTGCCAGGCGCTGAGACGAATGCCGCCAAGATCGAGCGTCTAAGACTTACGGTTCAAGAATTAGCCTCAGAAACAGTGGGAAACAGTGTTTCTATACTAATTGCCAGGCGCTGAGACGAATGCCGCCAAGATCAAGCGTCAAAGACTTACGGTTCAAGAATTAGCCTCAGAAACAGTGGGAAACAGTGATTTTATACTAATTGCCAGGCGCTGAGACGAATACCGCCAAGATCGAGCGTCTATGACTTACGGTTCAAGAATTAGCCTCAGAAACAGTGGTTCTGAACATGCTGCCAATAGCTCGCCTGGGAAACATCCAGAGAAGTCCAAGATAGTGTTTTTTTAGACTGGCTGCCACGAGCTGAAACGAATGCAGCCAAGAGCGAGCGTCTGTGACTTACAGTTCAAGAGTTATTCGCAGAAACATGGTTCTGAACTTTGCTGCCAGCCGCGAAAGCGAAAATAACCAAGATCGAGCGTCTAGGATTTACTTGTCAATAGCTCGCCTGGGAAACATCCAGAGAAGTCAAAGACAGTGCTTCTATACTAATTGCCAGGCGCTGAGACAAATGCCGCCAAGATCGAGCGTCTATGACTTACGGTTCTAGAATTAGCCTCAGAAACAGTGGTTCTGAACATGCTGCCAATAGCTCGCCTGGGAAACATCCAGAGAAGTCCAAGATAGTGTTTTTTAGACTGGCTGCCACGAGCTGAAACGAATGCAGCCAAGAGCGAGCGTCTGTGACTTACGGTTCAAGAGTTATTCACAGAAACGTGGTTCTGAACTTTGCTGCCAGCCGCGAAAGCGAAAGTAACCAAGATCGAGCGTCTAGGATTTACTTGTCAATAGCTCGCCTGGGAAACATCCAGAGAAGTCAAAGACAGTGCTTCTATACTAATTGCCAGGCGCTGAGACGAATGCCGCCAAGATCGAGCGTCTAAGACTTACGGTTCAAGAATTAGCCTCAGAAACAGTGGGAAACAGTGTTTCTATACTAATTGCCAGGCGCTGAGACGAATGCCGCCAAGATCAAGCGTCAAAGACTTACGGTTCAAGAATTAGCCTCAGAAACAGTGGTTCTGAACATGCTGCCAATAGCTCGCCTGGGAAACATCCAGAGAAGTCCAAGATAGTGTTTTTTAGACTGGCTGCCACGAGCTGAAACCAATGCAACCAAGAGCGAGCGTCTGTGACTTACGGTTCAAGAGTTATTCACAGAAACATGGTTCTGAACTTTGCTGCCAGCCGCGAAAGCGAAAGTAACCAAGATCGAGCGTCTAGGATTTACTTGTCAATAGCTCGCCTGGGAAACATCCAGAGAAGTCAAAGACAGTGCTTCTATACTAATTGCCAGGCGCTGAGACGAATGCCGCCAAGATCGAGCGTCTAAGACTTACGGTTCAAGAATTAGCCTCAGAAACAGTGGGAAACAGTGTTTCTATACTAATTGCCAGGCGCTGAGACGAATGCCGCCAAGATCAAGCGTCAAAGACTTACGGTTCAAGAATTAGCCTCAGAAACAGTGGGAAACAGTGATTTTATACTAATTGCCAGGCGCTGAGACGAATGCCGCCAAGATCGAGCGTCTATGACTTACGGTTCAAGAATTAGCCTCAGAAACAGTGGTTCTGAACATGCTGCCAATAGCTCGCCTGGGAAACATCCAGAGAAGTCCAAGATAGTGTTTTTTTAGACTGGCTGCCACGAGCTGAAACGAATGCAGCCAAGAGCGAGCGTCTGTGACTTACAGTTCAAGAGTTATTCGCAGAAACATGGTTCTGAACTTTGCTGCCAGCCGCGAAAGCGAAAATAACCAAGATCGAGCGTCTAGGATTTACTTGTCAATAGCTCGCCTGGGAAACATCCAGAGAAGTCAAAGACAGTGCTTCTATACTAATTGCCAGGCGCTGAGACAAATGCCGCCAAGATCGAGCGTCTATGACTTACGGTTCTAGAATTAGCCTCAGAAACAGTGGTTCTGAACATGCTGCCAATAGCTCGCCTGGGAAACATCCAGAGAAGTCCAAGATAGTGTTTTTTAGACTGGCTGCCACGAGCTGAAACGAATGCAGCCAAGAGCGAGCGTCTGTGACTTACGGTTCAAGAGTTATTCACAGAAACGTGGTTCTGAACTTTGCTGCCAGCCGCGAAAGCGAAAGTAACCAAGATCGAGCGTCTAGGATTTACTTGTCAATAGCTCGCCTGAGAAACATCCAGAGAAGTCAAAGACAGTGCTTCTATACTAATTGCCAGGCGCTGAGACGAATGCCGCCAAGATCGAGCGTCTAAGACTTACGGTTCAAGAATTAGCCTCAGAAACAGTGGGAAACAGTGTTTCTATACTAATTGCCAGGCGCTGAGACGAATGCCGCCAAGATCAAGCGTCAAAGACTTACGGTTCAAGAATTAGCCTCAGAAACAGTGGGAAACAGTGCTTTTATACTAATTGCCAGGCGCTGAGACGAATGCCGCCAAGATCGAGCGTCTATGACTTACGGTTCAAGAATTAGCCTCAGAAACAGTGGTTCTAAACATGCTGCCAATAGCTCGCCTGGGAAACATCCAGAGAAGTCCAAGATAGTGTTTTTTAGACTGGCTGCCACGAGCTGAAACCAATGCAACCAAGAGCGAGCGTCTGTGACCTACGGTTCAAGAGTTATTCACAGAAACATGGTTCTGAACTTTGCTGCCAGCCGCGAAAGCGAAAGTAACCAAGATCGAGCGTCTAGGATTTACTTGTCAATAGCTCGCCTGGGAAACATCCAGAGAAGTCAAAGACAGTGCTTCTATACTAATTGCCAGGCGCTGAGACGAATGCCGCCAAGATCGAGCGTCTAAGACTTACGGTTCAAGAATTAGCCTCAGAAACAGTGGAAAACAGTGTTTCTATACTAATTGCCAGGCGCTGAGACGAATGCCGCCAAGATCAAGCGTCAAAGACTTACGGTTCAAGAATTAGCCTCAGAAACAGTGGGAAACAGTGCTTTTATACTAATTGCCAGGCACTGAGACGAATGCCGCCAAGATCGAGCGTCTATGACTTACGGTTCAAGAATTAGCCTCAGAAACAGCGGTTCTGAACATGCTGCCAATAGCTCGCCTGGGAAATATCCATAGAAGTCCAAGATAGTGTTTTTTAGATTGGCTGCCACGAGCTGAAACGAATGCAGCCAAGAGCGAGCGTCTGTGACTTACGGTTCAAGAGTTATTCGCAGAAACATGGTTCTGAACTTTGCTGCCAGCCGCGAAAGCGAAAATAACCAAGATCGAGCGTCTAGGATTTACTTGTCAATAGCTCGCCTGGGAAACATCCAGAGAAGTCAAAGACAGTGCTTCTATACTAATTGCCAGGCGCTGAGACAAATGCCGCCAAGATCGAGCGTCTATGACTTACGGTTCAAGAATTAGCCTCAGAAACAGTGGTTCTGAACATGCTGCCAATAGCTCGCCTGGGAAACATCCAGAGAAGTCCAAGATAGTGTTTTTTAGACTGGCTGCCACGAGCTGAAACGAATGCAACCAAGAGCGAGCGTCTGTGACTTACGGTTCAAGAGTTATTCACAGAAACATGGTTCTGAACTTTGCTGCCAGCCGCGAAAGCGAAAGTAACCAAGATCGAGCGTCTAGGATTTACTTGTCAATAGCTCGCCTGGGAAACATCCAGAGAAGTCAAAGACAGTGCTTCTATACTAATTGCCAGGCGCTGAGACGAATGCCGCCAAGATCGAGCGTCTAAGACTTACGGTTCAAGAATTAGCCTCAGAAACAGTGGGAAACAGTGTTTCTATACTAATTGCCAGGCGCTGAGACGAATGCCGCCAAGATCAAGCGTCAAAGACTTACGGTTCAAGAATTAGCCTCAGAAACAGTGGGAAACAGTGCTTTTATACTAATTGCCAGGCGCTGAGACGAATGCCGCCAAGATCGAGCGTCTATGACTTACGGTTCAAGAATTAGCCTCAGAAACAGCGGTTCTGAACATGCTGCCAATAGCTCACCTGGGAAATATCCATAGAAGTCCAAGATAGTGTTTTTTAGACTAGCTGCCACGAGCTGAAACGAATGCAGCCAAGAGCGAGCGTCTGTGACTTACGGTTCAAGAGTTATTCGCAGAAACATGGTTCTGAACTTTGCTGCCAGCCGCGAAAGCGAAAATAACCAAGATCGAGCGTCTAGGATTTACTTGTCAATAGCTCGCCTGGGAAACATCCAGAGAAGTCAAAGACAGTGCTTCTATACTAATTGCCAGGCGCTGAGACAAATGCCGCCAAGATCGAGCGTCTATGACTTACGGTTCAAGAATTAGCCTCAGAAACAGTGGTTCTGAACATGCTGCCAATAGCTCGCCTGGGAAACATCCAGAGAAGTCCAAGATAGTGTTTTTTAGACTGGCTGCCACGAGCTGAAACGAATGCAGCCAAGAGCGAGCGTCTGTGACTTACGGTTCAAGAGTTATTCACAGAAACATGGTTCTGAACTTTGCTGCCAGCCGCGAAAGCGAAAATAACCAAGATCGAGCGTCTAGGATTTACTTGTCAATAGCTCGCCTGCGAAACATCCAGAGAAGTCAAAGACAGTGCTTCTATACTAATTGCCAGGCGCTGAGATGAATGCCGCCAAGATCGAGCGTCTAAGACTTACGGTTCAAGAATTAGCCTCAGAAACAGTGGGAAACAGTGTTTCTATACTAATTGCCAGGCGCTGAGACGAATGCCGCCAAGATCGAGCGTCTATGACTTACGGTTCAAGAATTAGCCTCAGAAACAGTGGTTCTGAACATGCTGCCAATAGCTCACCTGGGAAACATCCAGAGAAGTCCAAGATAGTGTTTTTTAGACTGGCTGCCACGAGCTGAAACGAATGCAGCCAAGAGCGAGCGTCTGTCACTTACGGTTCAAGATTTATTCACAGAAACATGGTTCTGAACTTTGCTGCCAGCCGCGAAAGCGAAAGTAACCAAGATCGAGCGTCTAGGATTTACTTGTCAATAGCTCGCCTGGGAAACATCCAGATAAGTCAAAGACAGTGCTTCTATACTAATTGCCAGGCGCTGAGACGAATGCCGCCAAGATCAAGCGTCAAAGACTTACGGTTCAAGAATTAGCCTCAGAAACAGTGGGAAACAGTGCTTTTATACTAATTGCCAGGCGCTGAGACGAATGCCGCCAAGATCGAGCGTCTATGACTTACGGTTCAAGAATTAGCCTCAGAAACAGTGGTTCTGAACATGCTGCCAATAGCTCACCTGGGAAATATCCAGAGAAGTCCAAGATAGTGTTTTTTTAGACTGGCTGCCACGAGCTGAAACGAATGCAGCCAAGAGCGAGCGTCTGTGACTTACGGTTCAAGAGTTATTCGCAGAAACATGGTTCTGAACTTTGCTGCCAGCCGCGAAAGCGAAAATAACCAAGATCGAGCTTCTAGGATTTACTTGTCAATAGCTCGCCTGGGAAACATCCAGAGAAGTCAAAGACAGTGCTTCTATACTAATTGCCAGGCGCTGAGATGAATGCCGCCAAGATCGAGCGTCTAAGACTTACGGTTCAAGAATTAGCCTCAGAAACAGTGGGAAACAGTGTTTCTATACTAATTGCCAGGCGCTGAGACGAATGCCGCCAAGATCGAGCGTCTATGACTTACGGTTCAAGAATTAGCCTCAGAAACAGTGGTTCTGAACATGCTGCCAATAGCTCACCTGGGAAACATCCAGAGAAGTCCAAGATAGTGTTTTTTAGACTGGCTGACACGAGCTGAAACGAATGCAGCCAAGAGCGAGCGTCTGTCACTTACGGTTCAAGATTTATTCACAGAAACATGGTTCTGAACTTTGCTGCCAGCCGCGAAAGCGAAAGTAACCAAGATCGAGCGTCTAGGATTTACTTGTCAATAGCTCGCCTGGGAAACATCCAGATAAGTCAAAGACAGTGCTTCTATACTAATTGCCAGGCGCTGAGACGAATGCCGCCAAGATCAAGCGTCTAAGACTTACGGTTCAAGAATTAGCCTCAGAAACAGTGGGAAACAGTGCTTCTATACTAATTGCCAGGCGCTGAGACGAATGCCGCCAAGATCGAGCGTCTATGACTTACGGTTCAAGAATTAGCCTCAGAAACAGTGGTTTTGAACATGCTGCCAATAGCTCGCCTGGGAAACATCCAGAGAAGTCCAAGATAGTGTTTTTTAGACTGGCTGCCACGATCTGAAACGAATGCAACCAAGAGCGAGCGTCTGTGACTTACGGTTCAAGAGTTATTCACAGAAACATGGTTCTGAACTTTGCTGCCAGCCGCGAAAGCGAAAGTAACCAAGATCGAGCGTCTAGGATTTACTTGTCAATAGCTCGCCTGAGAAACATCCAGAGAAGTCAAAGACAGTGCTTCTATACTAATTGCCAGGCGCTGAGACGAATGCCGCCAAGATCGAGCGTCTAAGACTTACGGTTCAAGAATTAGCCTCAGAAACAGTGGGAAACAGTGTTTCTATACTAATTGCCAGGCGCTGAGACGAATGCCGCCAAGATCAAGCGTCAAAGACTTACGGTTCAAGAATTAGCCTCAGAAACAGTGGGAAACAGTGCTTTTATACTAATTGCCAGGCGCTGAGACGAATGCCGCCAAGATCGAGCGTCTATGACTTACGGTTCAAGAATTAGCCTCAGAAACAGTGGTTCTAAACATGCTGCCAATAGCTCGCCTGGGAAACATCCAGAGAAGTCCAAGATAGTGTTTTTTAGACTGGCTGCCACGAGCTGAAACCAATGCAACCAAGAGCGAGCGTCTGTGACTTACGGTTCAAGAGTTATTCACAGAAACATTTTTCTGAACTTTGCTGCCAGCCGCGAAAGCGAAAATAACCAAGATCGAGCGTCTAGGATTTACTTGTCAATAGCTCGCCTGCGAAACATCCAGAGAAGTCAAAGACAGTGCTTCTATACTAATTGCCAGGCGCTGAGATGAATGCCGCCAAGATCGAGCGTCTAAGACTTACGGTTCAAGAATTAGCCTCAGAAACAGTGGGAAACAGTGTTTCTATACTAATTGCCAGGCGCTGAGACGAATGCCGCCAAGATCGAGCGTCTATGACTTACGGTTCAAGAATTAGCCTCAGAAACAGTGGTTCTGAACATGCTGCCAATAGCTCACCTGGGAAAGATCCAGAGAAGTCCAAGATAGTGTTTTTTAGACTGGCTGCCACGAGCTGAAACGAATGCAGCCAAGAGCGAGTGTCTGTGACTTACGGTTCAAGAGTTATTCACAGAAACATGGTTCTGAACTTTGCTGCCAGCCGCGAAAGCGAAAGTAACCAAGATCGAGCGTCTAGGATTTACTTGTCAATAGCTCGCCTGAGAAACATCCAGAGAAGTCAAAGACAGTGCTTCTATACTAATTGCCAGGCGCTGAGACGAATGCCGCCAAGATCGAGCGTCTAAGACTTACGGTTCAAGAATTAGCCTCAGAAACAGTGGGAAACAGTGTTTCTATACTAATTGCCAGGCGCTGAGACGAATGCCGCCAAGATCAAGCGTCAAAGACTTACGGTTCAAGAATTAGCCTCAGAAACAGTGGGAAACAGTGCTTTTATACTAATTGCCAGGCGCTGAGACGAATGCCGCCAAGATCGAGCGTCTATGACTTACGGTTCAAGAATTAGCCTCAGAAACAGTGGTTCTAAACATGCTGCCAATAGCTCGCCTGGGAAACATCCAGAGAAGTCCAAGATAGTGTTTTTTAGACTGGCTGCCACGAGCTGAAACCAATGCAACCAAGAGCGAGCGTCTGTGACTTACGGTTCAAGAGTTATTCACAGAAACATGGTTCTGAACTTTGCTGCCAGCCGCGAAAGCGAAAGTAACCAAGATCGAGCGTCTAGGATTTACTTGTCAATAGCTCGCCTGGGAAACATCCAGAGAAGTCAAAGACAGTGCTTCTATACTAATTGCCAGGCGCTGAGACGAATGCCGCCAAGATCGAGCGTCTAAGACTTACGGTTCAAGAATTAGCCTCAGAAACAGTGGGAAACAGTGTTTCTATACTAATTGCCAGGCGCTGAGACGAATGCCGCCAAGATCAAGCGTCAAATACTTACGGTTCAAGAATTAGCCTCAGAAACAGTGGGAAACAGTGCTTTTATACTAATTGCCAGGCGCTGAGACGAATGCCGCCAAGATCGAGCGTCTATGACTTACGGTTCAAGAATTAGCCTCAGAAACAGCGGTTCTGAACATGCTGCCAATAGCTCGCCTGGGAAATATCCATAGAAGTCCAAGATAGTGTTTTTTAGATTGGCTGCCACGAGCTGAAACGAATGCAGCCAAGAGCGAGCGTCTGTGACTTACGGTTCAAGAGTTATTCGCAGAAACATGGTTCTGAACTTTGCTGCCAGCCGCGAAAGCGAAAATAACCAAGATCGAGCGTCTAGGATTTACTTGTCAATAGCTCGCCTGGGAAACATCCAGAGAAGTCAAAGACAGTGCTTCTATACTAATTGCCAGGCGCTGAGACAAATGCCGCCAAGATCGAGCGTCTATGACTTACGGTTCAAGAATTAGCCTCAGAAACAGTGGTTCTGAACATGCTGCCAATAGCTCGCCTGGGAAACATCCAGAGAAGTCCAAGATAGTGTTTTTTAGACTGGCTGCCACGAGCTGAAACGAATGCAGCCAAGAGCGAGCGTCTGTGACTTACGGTTCAAGAGTTATTCACAGAAACATGGTTCTGAACTTTGCTGCCAGCCGCGAAAGCGAAAATAACCAAGATCGAGCGTCTAGGATTTACTTGTCAATAGCTCGCCTGCGAAACATCCAGAGAAGTCAAAGACAGTGCTTCTATACTAATTGCCAGGCGCTGAGATGAATGCCGCCAAGATCGAGCGTCTAAGACTTACGGTTCAAGAATTAGCCTCAGAAACAGTGGGAAACAGTGTTTCTATACTAATTGCCAGGCGCTGAGACGAATGCCGCCAAGATCGAGCGTCTATGACTTACGGTTCAAGAATTAGCCTCAGAAACAGTGGTTCTGAACATGCTGCCAATAGCTCACCTGGGAAACATCCAGAGAAGTCCAAGATAGTGTTTTTTAGACTGGCTGCCACGAGCTGAAACGAATGCAGCCAAGAGCGAGCGTCTGTCACTTACGGTTCAAGATTTATTCACAGAAACATGGTTCTGAACTTTGCTGCCAGCCGCGAAAGCGAAAGTAACCAAGATCGAGCGTCTAGGATTTACTTGTCAATAGCTCGCCTGGGAAACATCCAGATAAGTCAAAGACAGTGCTTCTATACTAATTGCCAGGCGCTGAGACGAATGCCGCCAAGATCAAGCGTCTAAGACTTACGGTTCAAGAATTAGCCTCAGAAACAGTGGGAAACAGTGCTTCTATACTAATTGCCAGGCGCTGAGACGAATGCCGCCAAGATCGAGCGTCTATGACTTACGGTTCAAGAATTAGCCTCAGAAACAGTGGTTTTGAACATGCTGCCAATAGCTCGCCTGGGAAACATCCAGAGAAGTCCAAGATAGTGTTTTTTAGACTGGCTGCCACGATCTGAAACGAATGCAACCAAGAGCGAGCGTCTGTGACTTACGGTTCAAGAGTTATTCACAGAAACATGGTTCTGAACTTTGCTGCCAGCCGCGAAAGCGAAAGTAACCAAGATCGAGCGTCTAGGATTTACTTGTCAATAGCTCGCCTGAGAAACATCCAGAGAAGTCAAAGACAGTGCTTCTATACTAATTGCCAGGCGCTGAGACGAATGCCGCCAAGATCGAGCGTCTAAGACTTACGGTTCAAGAATTAGCCTCAGAAACAGTGGGAAACAGTGTTTCTATACTAATTGCCAGGCGCTGAGACGAATGCCGCCAAGATCAAGCGTCAAAGACTTACGGTTCAAGAATTAGCCTCAGAAACAGTGGGAAACAGTGCTTTTATACTAATTGCCAGGCGCTGAGACGAATGCCGCCAAGATCGAGCGTCTATGACTTACGGTTCAAGAATTAGCCTCAGAAACAGTGGTTCTAAACATGCTGCCAATAGCTCGCCTGGGAAACATCCAGAGAAGTCCAAGATAGTGTTTTTTAGACTGGCTGCCACGAGCTGAAACCAATGCAACCAAGAGCGAGCGTCTGTGACTTACGGTTCAAGAGTTATTCACAGAAACATTTTTCTGAACTTTGCTGCCAGCCGCGAAAGCGAAAATAACCAAGATCGAGCGTCTAGGATTTACTTGTCAATAGCTCGCCTGCGAAACATCCAGAGAAGTCAAAGACAGTGCTTCTATACTAATTGCCAGGCGCTGAGATGAATGCCGCCAAGATCGAGCGTCTAAGACTTACGGTTCAAGAATTAGCCTCAGAAACAGTGGGAAACAGTGTTTCTATACTAATTGCCAGGCGCTGAGACGAATGCCGCCAAGATCGAGCGTCTATGACTTACGGTTCAAGAATTAGCCTCAGAAACAGTGGTTCTGAACATGCTGCCAATAGCTCACCTGGGAAAGATCCAGAGAAGTCCAAGATAGTGTTTTTTAGACTGGCTGCCACGAGCTGAAACGAATGCAGCCAAGAGCGAGTGTCTGTGACTTACGGTTCAAGAGTTATTCACAGAAACATGGTTCTGAACTTTGCTGCCAGCCGCGAAAGCGAAAGTAACCAAGATCGAGCGTCTAGGATTTACTTGTCAATAGCTCGCCTGAGAAACATCCAGAGAAGTCAAAGACAGTGCTTCTATACTAATTGCCAGGCGCTGAGACGAATGCCGCCAAGATCGAGCGTCTAAGACTTACGGTTCAAGAATTAGCCTCAGAAACAGTGGGAAACAGTGTTTCTGTACTAATTGCCAGGCGCTGAGACGAATGCCGCCAAGATCAAGCGTCAAAGACTTACGGTTCAAGAATTAGCCTCAGAAACAGTGGGAAACAGTGCTTTTATACTAATTGCCAGGCGCTGAGACGAATGCCGCCAAGATCGAGCGTCTATGACTTACGGTTCAAGAATTAGCCTCAGAAACAGTGGTTCTAAACATGCTGCCAATAGCTCGCCTGGGAAACATCCAGAGAAGTCCAAGATAGTGTTTTTTAGACTGGCTGCCACGAGCTGAAACCAATGCAACCAAGAGCGAGCGTCTGTGACTTACGGTTCAAGAGTTATTCACAGAAACATGGTTCTGAACTTTGCTGCCAGCCGCGAAAGCGAAAGTAACCAAGATCGAGCGTCTAGGATTTACTTGTCAATAGCTCGCCTGGGAAACATCCAGAGAAGTCAAAGACAGTGCTTCTATACTAATTGCCAGGCGCTGAGACGAATGCCGCCAAGATCGAGCGTCTAAGACTTACGGTTCAAGAATTAGCCTCAGAAACAGTGGGAAACAGTGTTTCTATACTAATTGCCAGGCGCTGAGACGAATGCCGCCAAGATCAAGCGTCAAATACTTACGGTTCAAGAATTAGCCTCAGAAACAGTGGGAAACAGTGCTTTTATACTAATTGCCAGGCGCTGAGACGAATGCCGCCAAGATCGAGCGTCTATGACTTACGGTTCAAGAATTAGCCTCAGAAACAGCGGTTCTGAACATGCTGCCAATAGCTCGCCTGGGAAATATCCATAGAAGTCCAAGATAGTGTTTTTTAGATTGGCTGCCACGAGCTGAAACGAATGCAGCCAAGAGCGAGCGTCTGTGACTTACGGTTCAAGAGTTATTCGCAGAAACATGGTTCTGAACTTTGCTGCCAGCCGCGAAAGCGAAAATAACCAAGATCGAGCGTCTAGGATTTACTTGTCAATAGCTCGCCTGGGAAACATCCAGAGAAGTCAAAGACAGTGCTTCTATACTAATTGCCAGGCGCTGAGACAAATGCCGCCAAGATCGAGCGTCTATGACTTACGGTTCAAGAATTAGCCTCAGAAACAGTGGTTCTGAACATGCTGCCAATAGCTCGCCTGGGAAACATCCAGAGAAGTCCAAGATAGTGTTTTTTAGACTGGCTGCCACGAGCTGAAACGAATGCAGCCAAGAGCGAGCGTCTGTGACTTACGGTTCAAGAGTTATTCACAGAAACATGGTTCTGAACTTTGCTGCCAGCCGCGAAAGCGAAAATAACCAAGATCGAGCGTCTAGGATTTACTTGTCAATAGCTCGCCTGCGAAACATCCAGAGAAGTCAAAGACAGTGCTTCTATACTAATTGCCAGGCGCTGAGATGAATGCCGCCAAGATCGAGCGTCTAAGACTTACGGTTCAAGAATTAGCCTCAGAAACAGTGGGAAACAGTGTTTTCTATACTAATTGCCAGGCGCTGAGACGAATGCCGCCAAGATCGAGCGTCTATGACTTACGGTTCAAGAATTAGCCTCAGAAACAGTGGTTCTGAACATGCTGCCAATAGCTCACCTGGGAAACCATCCAGAGAAGTCCAAGATAGTGTTTTTTAGACTGGCTGCCACGAGCTGAAACGAATGCAGCCAAGAGCGAGCGTCTGTCACTTACGGTTCAAGATTTATTCACAGAAACATGGTTCTGAACTTTGCTGCCAGCCGCGAAAGCTAAAGTAACCAAGATCGAGCGGTCTAGGATTTACTTGTCAATAGCTCGCCTGGGAAACATCCAGATAAGTCAAAGACAGTGCTTCTATACTAATTGCCAGGCGCTGAGACGAATGCCGCCAAGATCAAGCGTCTAAGACTTACGGTTCAAGAATTAGCCTCAGAAACAGTGGGAAACAGTGCTTCTATACTAATTGCCAGGCGCTGAGACGAATGCCGCCAAGATCGAGCGTCTATGACTTACGGTTCAAGAATTAGCCTCAGAAACAGTGGTTTTGAACATGCTGCCAATAGCTCGCCTGGGAAACATCCAGAGAAGTCCAAGATAGTGTTTTTTAGACTGGCTGCCACGATCTGAAACGAATGCAACCAAGAGCGAGCGTCTGTGACTTACGGTTCAAGAGTTATTCACAGAAACATGGTTCTGAACTTTGCTGCCAGCCGCGAAAGCGAAAGTAACCAAGATCGAGCGTCTAGGATTTACTTGTCAATAGCTCGCCTGAGAAACATCCAGAGAAGTCAAAGACAGTGCTTCTATACTAATTGCCAGGCGCTGAGACGAATGCCGCCAAGATCGAGCGTCTAAGACTTACGGTTCAAGAATTAGCCTCAGAAACAGTGGGAAACAGTGTTTCTATACTAATTGCCAGGCGCTGAGACGAATGCCGCCAAGATCAAGCGTCAAAGACTTACGGTTCAAGAATTAGCCTCAGAAACAGTGGGAAACAGTGCTTTTATACTAATTGCCAGGCGCTGAGACGAATGCCGCCAAGATCGAGCGTCTATGACTTACGGTTCAAGAATTAGCCTCAGAAACAGTGGTTCTAAACATGCTGCCAATAGCTCGCCTGGGAAACATCCAGAGAAGTCCAAGATAGTGTTTTTTAGACTGGCTGCCACGAGCTGAAACCAATGCAACCAAGAGCGAGCGTCTGTGACTTACGGTTCAAGAGTTATTCACAGAAACATTTTTCTGAACTTTGCTGCCAGCCGCGAAAGCGAAAATAACCAAGATCGAGCGTCTAGGATTTACTTGTCAATAGCTCGCCTGCGAAACATCCAGAGAAGTCAAAGACAGTGCTTCTATACTAATTGCCAGGCGCTGAGATGAATGCCGCCAAGATCGAGCGTCTAAGACTTACGGTTCAAGAATTAGCCTCAGAAACAGTGGGAAACAGTGTTTCTATACTAATTGCCAGGCGCTGAGACGAATGCCGCCAAGATCGAGCGTCTATGACTTACGGTTCAAGAATTAGCCTCAGAAACAGTGGTTCTGAACATGCTGCCAATAGCTCACCTGGGAAAGATCCAGAGAAGTCCAAGATAGTGTTTTTTAGACTGGCTGCCACGAGCTGAAACGAATGCAGCCAAGAGCGAGCGTCTGTCACTTACGGTTCAAGATTTATTCACAGAAACATGGTTCTGAACTTTGCTGCCAGCCGCGAAAGCGAAAGTAACCAAGATCGAGCGTCTAGGATTTACTTGTCAATAGCTCGCCTGGGAAACATCCAGAGAAGTCAAAGACAGTGCTTCTATACTAATTGCCAGGCGCTGAGACGAATGCCGCCAAGATCGAGCGTCTAAGACTTACGGTTCAAGAATTAGCCTCAGAAACAGTGGGAAACAGTGTTTCTATACTAATTGCCAGGCGCTGAGACGAATGCCGCCAAGATCAAGCGTCAAAGACTTACGGTTCAAGAATTAGCCTCAGAAACAGTGGGAAACAGTGATTTTATACTAATTGCCAGGCGCTGAGACGAATGCCGCCAAGATCGAGCGTCTATGACTTACGGTTCAAGAATTAGCCTCAGAAACAGTGGTTCTAAACATGCTGCCAATAGCTCGCCTGGGAAACATCCAGAGAAGTCCAAGATAGTGTTTTTTAGACTGGCTGCCACGAGCTGAAACCAATGCAACCAAGAGCGAGCGTCTGTGACTTACGGTTCAAGAGTTATTCACAGAAACATGGTTCTGAACTTTGCTGCCAGCCGCGAAAGCGAAAGTAACCAAGATCGAGCGTCTAGGATTTACTTGTCAATAGCTCGCCTGGGAAACATCCAGAGAAGTCAAAGACAGTGCTTCTATACTAATTGCCAGGCGCTGAGACGAATGCCGCCAAGATCGAGCGTCTAAGACTTACGGTTCAAGAATTAGCCTCAGAAACAGTGGGAAACAGTGTTTCTATACTAATTGCCAGGCGCTGAGACGAATGCCGCCAAGATCAAGCGTCAAAGACTTACGGTTCAAGAATTAGCCTCAGAAACAGTGGGAAACAGTGCTTTTATACTAATTGCCAGGCGCTGAGACGAATGCCGCCAAGATCGAGCGTCTATGACTTACGGTTCAAGAATTAGCCTCAGAAACAGTGGTTCTAAACATGCTGCCAATAGCTCGCCTGGGAAACATCCAGAGAAGTCCAAGATAGTGTTTTTTAGACTGGCTGCCACGAGCTGAAACCAATGCAACCAAGAGCGAGCGTCTGTGACTTACGGTTCAAGAGTTATTCACAGAAACATTTTTCTGAACTTTGCTGCCAGCCGCGAAAGCGAAAATAACCAAGATCGAGCGTCTAGGATTTACTTGTCAATAGCTCGCCTGCGAAACATCCAGAGAAGTCAAAGACAGTGCTTCTATACTAATTGCCAGGCGCTGAGATGAATGCCGCCAAGATCGAGCGTCTAAGACTTACGGTTCAAGAATTAGCCTCAGAAACAGTGGGAAACAGTGTTTCTATACTAATTGCCAGGCGCTGAGACGAATGCCGCCAAGATCGAGCGTCTATGACTTACGGTTCAAGAATTAGCCTCAGAAACAGTGGTTCTGAACATGCTGCCAATAGCTCACCTGGGAAAGATCCAGAGAAGTCCAAGATAGTGTTTTTTAGACTGGCTGCCACGAGCTGAAACGAATGCAGCCAAGAGCGAGCGTCTGTCACTTACGGTTCAAGATTTATTCACAGAAACATGGTTCTGAACTTTGCTGCCAGCCGCGAAAGCGAAAGTAACCAAGATCGAGCGTCTAGGATTTACTTGTCAATAGCTCGCCTGGGAAACATCCAGAGAAGTCAAAGACAGTGCTTCTATACTAATTGCCAGGCGCTGAGACGAATGCCGCCAAGATCGAGCGTCTAAGACTTACGGTTCAAGAATTAGCCTCAGAAACAGTGGGAAACAGTGTTTCTATACTAATTGCCAGGCGCTGAGACGAATGCCGCCAAGATCAAGCGTCAAAGACTTACGGTTCAAGAATTAGCCTCAGAAACAGTGGGAAACAGTGATTTTATACTAATTGCCAGGCGCTGAGACGAATGCCGCCAAGATCGAGCGTCTATGACTTACGGTTCAAGAATTAGCCTCAGAAACAGTGGTTCTAAACATGCTGCCAATAGCTCGCCTGGGAAACATCCAGAGAAGTCCAAGATAGTGTTTTTTAGACTGGCTGCCACGAGCTGAAACCAATGCAACCAAGAGCGAGCGTCTGTGACTTACGGTTCAAGAGTTATTCACAGAAACATGGTTCTGAACTTTGCTGCCAGCCGCGAAAGCGAAAGTAACCAAGATCGAGCGTCTAGGATTTACTTGTCAATAGCTCGCCTGGGAAACATCCAGAGAAGTCAAAGACAGTGCTTCTATACTAATTGCCAGGCGCTGAGACGAATGCCGCCAAGATCGAGCGTCTAAGACTTACGGTTCAAGAATTAGCCTCAGAAACAGTGGGAAACAGTGTTTCTATACTAATTGCCAGGCGCTGAGACGAATGCCGCCAAGATCAAGCGTCAAAGACTTACGGTTCAAGAATTAGCCTCAGAAACAGTGGGAAACAGTGCTTTTATACTAATTGCCAGGCGCTGAGACGAATGCCGCCAAGATCGAGCGTCTATGACTTACGGTTCAAGAATTAGCCTCAGAAACAGTGGTTCTAAACATGCTGCCAATAGCTCGCCTGGGAAACATCCAGAGAAGTCCAAGATAGTGTTTTTTAGACTGGCTGCCACGAGCTGAAACCAATGCAACCAAGAGCGAGCGTCTGTGACTTACGGTTCAAGAGTTATTCACAGAAACATGGTTCTGAACTTTGCTGCCAGCCGCGAAAGCGAAAGTAACCAAGATCGAGCGTCTAGGATTTACTTGTCAATAGCTCGCCTGGGAAACATCCAGAGAAGTCAAAGACAGTGCTTCTATACTAATTGCCAGGCGCTGAGACGAATGCCGCCAAGATCGAGCGTCTAAGACTTACGGTTCAAGAATTAGCCTCAGAAACAGTGGGAAACAGTGTTTCTATACTAATTGCCAGGCGCTGAGACGAATGCCGCCAAGATCAAGCGTCAAAGACTTACGGTTCAAGAATTAGCCTCAGAAACAGTGGGAAACAGTGCTTTTATACTAATTGCCAGGCGCTGAGACGAATGCCGCCAAGATCGAGCGTCTATGACTTACGGTTCAAGAATTAGCCTCAGAAACAGTGGTTCTAAACATGCTGCCAATAGCTCGCCTGGGAAACATCCAGAGAAGTCCAAGATAGTGTTTTTTAGACTGGCTGCCACGAGCTGAAACCAATGCAACCAAGAGCGAGCGTCTGTGACTTACGGTTCAAGAGTTATTCACAGAAACATTTTTCTGAACTTTGCTGCCAGCCGCGAAAGCGAAAATAACCAAGATCGAGCGTCTAGGATTTACTTGTCAATAGCTCGCCTGCGAAACATCCAGAGAAGTCAAAGACAGTGCTTCTATACTAATTGCCAGGCGCTGAGATGAATGCCGCCAAGATCGAGCGTCTAAGACTTACGGTTCAAGAATTAGCCTCAGAAACAGTGGGAAACAGTGTTTCTATACTAATTGCCAGGCGCTGAGACGAATGCCGCCAAGATCGAGCGTCTATGACTTACGGTTCAAGAATTAGCCTCAGAAACAGTGGTTCTGAACATGCTGCCAATAGCTCACCTGGGAAAGATCCAGAGAAGTCCAAGATAGTGTTTTTTAGACTGGCTGCCACGAGCTGAAACGAATGCAGCCAAGAGCGAGCGTCTGTCACTTACGGTTCAAGATTTATTCACAGAAACATGGTTCTGAACTTTGCTGCCAGCCGCGAAAGCGAAAGTAACCAAGATCGAGCGTCTAGGATTTACTTGTCAATAGCTCGCCTGGGAAACATCCAGAGAAGTCAAAGACAGTGCTTCTATACTAATTGCCAGGCGCTGAGACGAATGCCGCCAAGATCGAGCGTCTAAGACTTACGGTTCAAGAATTAGCCTCAGAAACAGTGGGAAACAGTGTTTCTATACTAATTGCCAGGCGCTGAGACGAATGCCGCCAAGATCAAGCGTCAAAGACTTACGGTTCAAGAATTAGCCTCAGAAACAGTGGGAAACAGTGATTTTACACTAATTGCCAGGCGCTGAGACGAATGCCGCCAAGATCGAGCGTCTATGACTTACGGTTCAAGAATTAGCCTCAGAAACAGTGGTTCTAAACATGCTGCCAATAGCTCGCCTGGGAAACATCCAGAGAAGTCCAAGATAGTGTTTTTTAGACTGGCTGCCACGAGCTGAAACCAATGCAACCAAGAGCGAGCGTCTGTGACTTACGGTTCAAGAGTTATTCACAGAAACATGGTTCTGAACTTTGCTGCCAGCCGCGAAAGCGAAAGTAACCAAGATCGAGCGTCTAGGATTTACTTGTCAATAGCTCGCCTGGGAAACATCCAGAGAAGTCAAAGACAGTGCTTCTATACTAATTGCCAGGCGCTGAGACGAATGCCGCCAAGATCGAGCGTCTAAGACTTACGGTTCAAGAATTAGCCTCAGAAACAGTGGGAAACAGTGTTTCTATACTAATTGCCAGGCGCTGAGACGAATGCCGCCAAGATCAAGCGTCAAAGACTTACGGTTCAAGAATTAGCCTCAGAAACAGTGGGAAACAGTGCTTTTATACTAATTGCCAGGCGCTGAGACGAATGCCGCCAAGATCGAGCGTCTATGACTTACGGTTCAAGAATTAGCCTCAGAAACAGTGGTTCTAAACATGCTGCCAATAGCTCGCCTGGGAAACATCCAGAGAAGTCCAAGATAGTGTTTTTTAGACTGGCTGCCACGAGCTGAAACCAATGCAACCAAGAGCGAGCGTCTGTGACTTACGGTTCAAGAGTTATTCACAGAAACATTTTTCTGAACTTTGCTGCCAGCCGCGAAAGCGAAAATAACCAAGATCGAGCGTCTAGGATTTACTTGTCAATAGCTCGCCTGCGAAACATCCAGAGAAGTCAAAGACAGTGCTTCTATACTAATTGCCAGGCGCTGAGATGAATGCCGCCAAGATCGAGCGTCTAAGACTTACGGTTCAAGAATTAGCCTCAGAAACAGTGGGAAACAGTGTTTCTATACTAATTGCCAGGCGCTGAGACGAATGCCGCCAAGATCGAGCGTCTATGACTTACGGTTCAAGAATTAGCCTCAGAAACAGTGGTTCTGAACATGCTGCCAATAGCTCACCTGGGAAAGATCCAGAGAAGTCCAAGATAGTGTTTTTTAGACTGGCTGCCACGAGCTGAAACGAATGCAGCCAAGAGCGAGTGTCTGTGACTTACGGTTCAAGAGTTATTCACAGAAACATGGTTCTGAACTTTGCTGCCAGCCGCGAAAGCGAAAGTAACCAAGATCGAGCGTCTAGGATTTACTTGTCAATAGCTCGCCTGAGAAACATCCAGAGAAGTCAAAGACAGTGCTTCTATACTAATTGCCAGGCGCTGAGACGAATGCCGCCAAGATCGAGCGTCTAAGACTTACGGTTCAAGAATTAGCCTCAGAAACAGTGGGAAACAGTGTTTCTATACTAATTGCCAGGCGCTGAGACGAATGCCGCCAAGATCAAGCGTCAAAGACTTACGGTTCAAGAATTAGCCTCAGAAACAGTGGGAAACAGTGCTTTTATACTAATTGCCAGGCGCTGAGACGAATGCCGCCAAGATCGAGCGTCTATGACTTACGGTTCAAGAATTAGCCTCAGAAACAGTGGTTCTAAACATGCTGCCAATAGCTCGCCTGGGAAACATCCAGAGAAGTCCAAGATAGTGTTTTTTAGACTGGCTGCCACGAGCTGAAACCAATGCAACCAAGAGCGAGCGTCTGTGACTTACGGTTCAAGAGTTATTCACAGAAACATGGTTCTGAACTTTGCTGCCAGCCGCGAAAGCGAAAGTAACCAAGATCGAGCGTCTAGGATTTACTTGTCAATAGCTCGCCTGGGAAACATCCAGAGAAGTCAAAGACAGTGCTTCTATACTAATTGCCAGGCGCTGAGACGAATGCCGCCAAGATCGAGCGTCTAAGACTTACGGTTCAAGAATTAGCCTCAGAAACAGTGGGAAACAGTGTTTCTATACTAATTGCCAGGCGCTGAGACGAATGCCGCCAAGATCAAGCGTCAAATACTTACGGTTCAAGAATTAGCCTCAGAAACAGTGGGAAACAGTGCTTTTATACTAATTGCCAGGCGCTGAGACGAATGCCGCCAAGATCGAGCGTCTATGACTTACGGTTCAAGAATTAGCCTCAGAAACAGCGGTTCTGAACATGCTGCCAATAGCTCGCCTGGGAAATATCCATAGAAGTCCAAGATAGTGTTTTTTAGATTGGCTGCCACGAGCTGAAACGAATGCAGCCAAGAGCGAGCGTCTGTGACTTACGGTTCAAGAGTTATTCGCAGAAACATGGTTCTGAACTTTGCTGCCAGCCGCGAAAGCGAAAATAACCAAGATCGAGCGTCTAGGATTTACTTGTCAATAGCTCGCCTGGGAAACATCCAGAGAAGTCAAAGACAGTGCTTCTATACTAATTGCCAGGCGCTGAGACAAATGCCGCCAAGATCGAGCGTCTATGACTTACGGTTCAAGAATTAGCCTCAGAAACAGTGGTTCTGAACATGCTGCCAATAGCTCGCCTGGGAAACATCCAGAGAAGTCCAAGATAGTGTTTTTTAGACTGGCTGCCACGAGCTGAAACGAATGCAGCCAAGAGCGAGCGTCTGTGACTTACGGTTCAAGAGTTATTCACAGAAACATGGTTCTGAACTTTGCTGCCAGCCGCGAAAGCGAAAATAACCAAGATCGAGCGTCTAGGATTTACTTGTCAATAGCTCGCCTGCGAAACATCCAGAGAAGTCAAAGACAGTGCTTCTATACTAATTGCCAGGCGCTGAGATGAATGCCGCCAAGATCGAGCGTCTAAGACTTACGGTTCAAGAATTAGCCTCAGAAACAGTGGGAAACAGTGTTTCTATACTAATTGCCAGGCGCTGAGACGAATGCCGCCAAGATCGAGCGTCTATGACTTACGGTTCAAGAATTAGCCTCAGAAACAGTGGTTCTGAACATGCTGCCAATAGCTCACCTGGGAAACATCCAGAGAAGTCCAAGATAGTGTTTTTTAGACTGGCTGCCACGAGCTGAAACGAATGCAGCCAAGAGCGAGCGTCTGTCACTTACGGTTCAAGATTTATTCACAGAAACATGGTTCTGAACTTTGCTGCCAGCCGCGAAAGCGAAAGTAACCAAGATCGAGCGTCTAGGATTTACTTGTCAATAGCTCGCCTGGGAAACATCCAGATAAGTCAAAGACAGTGCTTCTATACTAATTGCCAGGCGCTGAGACGAATGCCGCCAAGATCAAGCGTCTAAGACTTACGGTTCAAGAATTAGCCTCAGAAACAGTGGGAAACAGTGCTTTTATACTAATTGCCAGGCGCTGAGACGAATGCCGCCAAGATCGAGCGTCTATGACTTACGGTTCAAGAATTAGCCTCAGAAACAGCGGTTCTGAACATGCTGCCAATAGCTCGCCTGGGAAATATCCATAGAAGTCCAAGATAGTGTTTTTTAGATTGGCTGCCACGAGCTGAAACGAATGCAGCCAAGAGCGAGCGTCTGTGACTTACGGTTCAAGAGTTATTCGCAGAAACATGGTTCTGAACTTTGCTGCCAGCCGCGAAAGCGAAAATAACCAAAATCGAGCGTCTAGGATTTACTTGTCAATAGCTCGCCTGGGAAACATCCAGAGAAGTCAAAGACAGTGCTTCTATACTAATTGCCAGGCGCTGAGACAAATGCCGCCAAGATCGAGCGTCTATGACTTACGGTTCAAGAATTAGCCTCAGAAACAGTGGTTCTGAACATGCTGCCAATAGCTCGCCTGGGAAACATCCAGAGAAGTCCAAGATAGTGTTTTTTAGACTGGCTGCCACGAGCTGAAACGAATGCAGCCAAGAGCGAGCGTCTGTGACTTACGGTTCAAGAGTTATTCACAGAAACATGGTTCTGAACTTTGCTGCCAGCCGCGAAAGCGAAAATAACCAAGATCGAGCGTCTAGGATTTACTTGTCAATAGCTCGCCTGCGAAACATCCAGAGAAGTCAAAGACAGTGCTTCTATACTAATTGCCAGGCGCTGAGATGAATGCCGCCAAGATCGAGCGTCTAAGACTTACGGTTCAAGAATTAGCCTCAGAAACAGTGGGAAACAGTGTTTCTATACTAATTGCCAGGCGCTGAGACGAATGCCGCCAAGATCGAGCGTCTATGACTTACGGTTCAAGAATTAGCCTCAGAAACAGTGGTTCTGAACATGCTGCCAATAGCTCACCTGGGAAACATCCAGAGAAGTCCAAGATAGTGTTTTTTAGACTGGCTGCCACGAGCTGAAACGAATGCAGCCAAGAGCGAGCGTCTGTCACTTACGGTTCAAGATTTATTCACAGAAACATGGTTCTGAACTTTGCTGCCAGCCGCGAAAGCGAAAGTAACCAAGATCGAGCGTCTAGGATTTACTTGTCAATAGCTCGCCTGGGAAACATCCAGATAAGTCAAAGACAGTGCTTCTATACTAATTGCCAGGCGCTGAGACGAATGCCGCCAAGATCAAGCGTCTAAGACTTACGGTTCAAGAATTAGCCTCAGAAACAGTGGGAAACAGTGCTTCTATACTAATTGCCAGGCGCTGAGACGAATGCCGCCAAGATCGAGCGTCTATGACTTACGGTTCAAGAATTAGCCTCAGAAACAGTGGTTTTGAACATGCTGCCAATAGCTCGCCTGGGAAACATCCAGAGAAGTCCAAGATAGTGTTTTTTAGACTGGCTGCCACGATCTGAAACGAATGCAACCAAGAGCGAGCGTCTGTGACTTACGGTTCAAGAGTTATTCACAGAAACATGGTTCTGAACTTTGCTGCCAGCCGCGAAAGCGAAAGTAACCAAGATCGAGCGTCTAGGATTTACTTGTCAATAGCTCGCCTGAGAAACATCCAGAGAAGTCAAAGACAGTGCTTCTATACTAATTGCCAGGCGCTGAGATGAATGCCGCCAAGATCGAGCGTCTAAGACTTACGGTTCAAGAATTAGCCTCAGAAACAGTGGGAAACAGTGTTTCTATACTAATTGCCAGGCGCTGAGACGAATGCCGCCAAGATCGAGCGTCTATGACTTACGGTTCAAGAGTTATTCACAGAAACATTTTTCTGAACTTTGCTGCCAGCCGCGAAAGCGAAAATAACCAAGATCGAGCGTCTAGGATTTACTTGTCAATAGCTCGCCTGGGAAACATCCAGAGAAGTCAAAGACAGTGCTTCTATACTAATTGCCAGGCGCTGAGACAAATGCCGCCAAGATCGAGCGTCTATGACTTACGGTTCAAGAATTAGCCTCAGATACAGTGGTTCTGAACATGCTGCCAATAGCTCGCCTGGGAAACATCCAGAGAAGTCCAAGATAGTGTTTTTTAGACTGGCTGCCACGAGCTGAAACGAATGCAGCCAAGAGCGAGTGTCTGTGACTTACGGTTCAAGAGTTATTCACAGAAACATGGTTCTGAACTTTGCTGCCAGCCGCGAAAGCGAAAGTAACCAAGATCGAGCGTCTAGGATTTACTTGTCAATAGCTCGCCTGAGAAACATCCAGAGAAGTCAAAGACAGTGCTTCTATACTAATTGCCAGGCGCTGAGACGAATGCCGCCAAGATCGAGCGTCTAAGACTTACGGTTCAAGAATTAGCCTCAGAAACAGTGGGAAACAGTGTTTCTATACTAATTGCCAGGCGCTGAGACGAATGCCGCCAAGATCAAGCGTCAAAGACTTACGGTTCAAGAATTAGCCTCAGAAACAGTGGGAAACAGTGCTTTTATACTAATTGCCAGGCGCTGAGACGAATGCCGCCAAGATCGAGCGTCTATGACTTACGGTTCAAGAATTAGCCTCAGAAACAGTGGTTCTAAACATGCTGCCAATAGCTCGCCTGGGAAACATCCAGAGAAGTCCAAGATAGTGTTTTTTAGACTGGCTGCCACGAGCTGAAACCAATGCAACCAAGAGCGAGCGTCTGTGACTTACGGTTCAAGAGTTATTCACAGAAACATGGTTCTGAACTTTGCTGCCAGCCGCGAAAGCGAAAGTAACCAAGATCGAGCGTCTAGGATTTACTTGTCAATAGCTCGCCTGAGAAACATCCAGAGAAGTCAAAGACAGTGCTTCTATACTAATTGCCAGGCGCTGAGACGAATGCCGCCAAGATCGAGCGTCTAAGACTTACGGTTCAAGAATTAGCCTCAGAAACAGTGGGAAACAGTGTTTCTATACTAATTGCCAGGCGCTGAGACGAATGCCGCCAAGATCAAGCGTCAAAGACTTACGGTTCAAGAATTAGCCTCAGAAACAGTGGGAAACAGTGCTTTTATACTAATTGCCAGGCGCTGAGACGAATGCCGCCAAGATCGAGCGTCTATGACTTACGGTTCAAGAATTAGCCTCAGAAACAGTGGTTCTAAACATGCTGCCAATAGCTCGCCTGGGAAACATCCAGAGAAGTCCAAGATAGTGTTTTTTAGACTGGCTGCCACGAGCTGAAACCAATGCAACCAAGAGCGAGCGTCTGTGACTTACGGTTCAAGAGTTATTCACAGAAACATGGTTCTGAACTTTGCTGCCAGCCGCGAAAGCGAAAGTAACCAAGATCGAGCGTCTAGGATTTACTTGTCAATAGCTCGCCTGGGAAACATCCAGAGAAGTCAAAGACAGTGCTTCTATACTAATTGCCAGGCGCTGAGACGAATGCCGCCAAGATCGAGCGTCTAAGACTTACGGTTCAAGAATTAGCCTCAGAAACAGTGGGAAACAGTGTTTCTATACTAATTGCCAGGCGCTGAGACGAATGCCGCCAAGATCAAGCGTCAAATACTTACGGTTCAAGAATTAGCCTCAGAAACAGTGGGAAACAGTGCTTTTATACTAATTGCCAGGCGCTGAGACGAATGCCGCCAAGATCGAGCGTCTATGACTTACGGTTCAAGAATTAGCCTCAGAAACAGCGGTTCTGAACATGCTGCCAATAGCTCGCCTGGGAAATATCCATAGAAGTCCAAGATAGTGTTTTTTAGATTGGCTGCCACGAGCTGAAACGAATGCAGCCAAGAGCGAGCGTCTGTGACTTACGGTTCAAGAGTTATTCACAGAAACATGGTTCTGAACTTTGCTGCCAGCCGCGAAAGCGAAAGTAACCAAGATCGAGCGTCTAGGATTTACTTGTCAATAGCTCGCCTGGGAAACATCCAGAGAAGTCAAAGACAGTGCTTCTATACTAATTGCCAGGCGCTGAGACGAATGCCGCCAAGATCGAGCGTCTAAGACTTACGGTTCAAGAATTAGCCTCAGAAACAGTGGGAAACAGTGTTTCTATACTAATTGCCAGGCGCTGAGACGAATGCCGCCAAGATCAAGCGTCAAATACTTACGGTTCAAGAATTAGCCTCAGAAACAGTGGGAAACAGTGCTTTTATACTAATTGCCAGGCGCTGAGACGAATGCCGCCAAGATCGAGCGTCTATGACTTACGGTTCAAGAATTAGCCTCAGAAACAGCGGTTCTGAACATGCTGCCAATAGCTCGCCTGGGAAATATCCATAGAAGTCCAAGATAGTGTTTTTTAGATTGGCTGCCACGAGCTGAAACGAATGCAGCCAAGAGCGAGCGTCTGTGACTTACGGTTCAAGAGTTATTCGCAGAAACATGGTTCTGAACTTTGCTGCCAGCCGCGAAAGCGAAAATAACCAAGATCGAGCGTCTAGGATTTACTTGTCAATAGCTCGCCTGGGAAACATCCAGAGAAGTCAAAGACAGTGCTTCTATACTAATTGCCAGGCGCTGAGACAAATGCCGCCAAGATCGAGCGTCTATGACTTACGGTTCAAGAATTAGCCTCAGAAACAGTGGTTCTGAACATGCTGCCAATAGCTCGCCTGGGAAACATCCAGAGAAGTCCAAGATAGTGTTTTTTAGACTGGCTGCCACGAGCTGAAACGAATGCAGCCAAGAGCGAGCGTCTGTGACTTACGGTTCAAGAGTTATTCACAGAAACATGGTTCTGAACTTTGCTGCCAGCCGCGAAAGCGAAAATAACCAAGATCGAGCGTCTAGGATTTACTTGTCAATAGCTCGCCTGCGAAACATCCAGAGAAGTCAAAGACAGTGCTTCTATACTAATTGCCAGGCGCTGAGATGAATGCCGCCAAGATCAAGCGTCAAAGACTTACGGTTCAAGAATTAGCCTCAGAAACAGTGGGAAACAGTGCTTTTATACTAATTGCCAGGCGCTGAGACGAATGCCGCCAAGATCGAGCGTCTATGACTTACGGTTCAAGAATTAGCCTCAGAAACAGTGGTTCTGAACATGCTGCCAATAGCTCACCTGGGAAATATCCAGAGAAGTCCAAGATAGTGTTTTTTAGACTGGCTGCCACGAGCTGAAACGAATGCAGCCAAGAGCGAGCGTCTGTGACTTACGGTTCAAGAGTTATTCGCAGAAACATGGTTCTGAACTTTGCTGCCAGCCGCGAAAGCGAAAATAACCAAGATCGAGCGTCTAGGATTTACTTGTCAATAGCTCGCCTGGGAAACATCCAGAGAAGTCAAAGACAGTGCTTCTATACTAATTGCCAGGCGCTGAGACGAATGCCGCCAAGATCGAGCGTCTATGACTTACGGTTCAAGAATTAGCCTCAGAAACAGTGGTTCTAAACATGCTGCCAATAGCTCGCCTGGGAAACATCCAGAGAAGTCCAAAATAGTGTTTTTTAGACTGGCTGCCACGAGCTGAAACCAATGCAACCAAGAGCGAGCGTCTGTGACTTACGGTTCAAGAGTTATTCACAGAAACATGGTTCTGAACTTTGCTGCCAGCCGCGAAAGCGAAAGTAACCAAGATCGAGCATCTAGGATTTACTTGTCAATAGCTCGCCTGGGAAACATCCAGAGAAGTCAAAGACAGTGCTTCTATACTAATTGCCAGGCGCTGAGACAAATGCCGCCAAGATCGAGCGTCTAAGACTTACGGTTCAAGAATTAGCCTCAGAAACAGTGGGAAACAGTGTTTCTATACTAATTGCCAGGCGCTGAGACGAATGCCGCCAAGATCGAGCGTCTATGACTTACGGTTCAAGAATTAGCCTCAGAAACAGTGGTTCTGAACATGCTGCCAATAGCTCACCTGGGAAACATCCAGAGAAGTCCAAGATAGTGTTTTTTAGACTGGCTGCCACGAGCTGAAACGAATGCAGCCAAGAGCGAGCGTCTGTCACTTACGGTTCAAGATTTATTCACAGAAACATGGTTCTGAACTTTGCTGCCAGCCGCGAAAGCGAAAGTAACCAAGATCGAGCGTCTAGGATTTACTTGTCAATAGCTCGCCTGGGAAACATCCAGATAAGTCAAAGACAGTGCTTCTATACTAATTGCCAGGCGCTGAGACGAATGCCGCCAAGATCAAGCGTCTAAGACTTACGGTTCAAGAATTAGCCTCAGAAACAGTGGGAAACAGTGCTTCTATACTAACTGCCAGGCGCTGAGACGAATGCCGCCAAGATCGAGCGTCTATGACTTACGGTTCAAGAATTAGCCTCAGAAACAGTGGTTTTGAACATGCTGCCAATAGCTCGCCTGGGAAACATCCAGAGAAGTCCAAGATAGTGTTTTTTAGACTGGCTGCCACGAGCTGAAACGAATGCAACCAAGAGCGAGCGTCTGTGACTTACGGTTCAAGAGTTATTCACAGAAACATGGTTCTGAACTTTGCTGCCAGCCGCGAAAGCGAAAGTAACCAAGATCGAGCGTCTAGGATTTACTTGTCAATAGCTCGCCTGAGAAACATCCAGAGAAGTCAAAGACAGTGCTTCTATACTAATTGCCAGGCGCTGAGACGAATGCCGCCAAGATCGAGCGTCTAAGACTTACGGTTCTAGAATTAGCCTCAGAAACAGTGGGAAACAGTGTTTCTATACTAATTGCCAGGCGCTGAGACGAATGCCGCCAAGATCAAGCGTCAAAGACTTACGGTTCAAGAATTAGCCTCAGAAACAGTGGGAAACAGTGCTTTTATACTAATTTCCAGGCGCTGAGACGAATGCCGCCAAGATCGAGCGTCTATGACTTACGGTTCAAAATTAGCCTCAGAAACAGTGGTTCTAAACATGCTGCCAATAGCTCGCCTGGGAAACATCCAGAGAAGTCCAAAATAGTGTTTTTTAGACTGGCTGCCACGAGCTGAAACCAATGCAACCAAGAGCGAGCGTCTGTGACTTACGGTTCAAGAGTTATTCACAGAAACATGGTTCTGAACTTTGCTGCCAGCCGCGAAAGCGAAAGTAACCAAGATCGAGCATCTAGGATTTACTTGTCAATAGCTCGCCTGGGAAACATCCAGAGAAGTCAAAGACAGTGCTTCTATACTAATTGCCAGGCGCTGAGACGAATGCCGCCAAGATCGAGCGTCTAAGACTTACGGTTCAAGAATTAGCCTCAGAAACAGTGGGAAACAGTGTTTCTATACTAATTGCCAGGCGCTGAGACGAATGCCGCCAAGATCAAGCGTCAAAGACTTACGGTTCAAGAATTAGCCTCAGAAACAGTGGTTGTGAACATGCTGCCAATAGCTCGCCTGGGAAACATCCAGAGAAGTCCAAGATAGTGTTTTTTAGACTGGCTGCCACGAGCTGAAACCAATGCAACCAAGAGCGAGCGTCTGTGACTTACGGTTCAAGAGTTATTCACAGAAACATGGTTCTGAACTTTGCTGCCAGCCGCGAAAGCGAAAGTAACCAAGATCGAGCGTCTAGGATTTACTTGTCAATAGCTCGCCTGGGAAACATCCAGAGAAGTCAAAGACAGTGCTTCTATACTAATTGCCAGGCGCTGAGACGAATGCCGCCAAGATCGAGCGTCTAAGACTTACGGTTCAAGAATTAGCCTCAGAAACAGTGGGAAACAGTGTTTCTATACTAATTGCCAGGCGCTGAGACGAATGCCGCCAAGATCAAGCGTCAAAGTCTTACGGTTCAAGAATTAGCCTCAGAAACAGTGGGAAACAGTGCTTTTATACTAATTGCCAGGCGCTGAGACGAATGCCGCCAAGATCGAGCGTCTATGACTTACGGTTCAAGAATTAGCCTCAGAAACAGTGGTTCTGAACATGCTGCCAATAGCTCGCCTGGGAAACATCCAGAGAAGTCCAAGATAGTGTTTTTTTAGACTGGCTGCCACGAGCTGAAACGAATGCAGCCAAGAGCGAGCGTCTGTGACTTACAGTTCAAGAGTTATTCGCAGAAACATGGTTCTGAACTTTGCTGCCAGCCGCGAAAGCGAAAATAACCAAGATCGAGCGTCTAGGATTTACTTGTCAATAGCTCGCCTGGGAAACATCCAGATAAGTCAAAGACAGTGCTTCTATACTAATTGCCAGGCGCTGAGACAAATGCCGCCAAGATCGAGCATCTATGACTTACGGTTCAAGAATTAGCCTCAGAAACAGTGGTTCTGAACATGCTGCCAATAGCTCGCCTGGGAAACATCCAGAGAAGTCCAAGATAGTGTTTTTTAGACTGGCTGCCACGAGCTGAAACGAATGCAGCCAAGAGCGAGCGTCTGTGACTTACGGTTCAAGAGTTATTCACAGAAACATGGTTCTGAACTTTGCTGCCAGCCGCGAAAGCTAAAATAACCAAGATCGAGCGTCTAGGATTTACTTGTCAATAGCTCGCCTGCGAAACATCCAGAGAAGTCAAAGACAGTGCTTCTATACTAATTGCCAGGCGCTGAGATGAATGCCGCCAAGATCGAGCGTCTAAGACTTACGGTTCAAGAATTAGCCTCAGAAACAGTGGGAAACAGTGCTTCTATACTAATTGCCAGGCGCTGAGACGAATGCCGCCAAGATCGAGCGTCTATGACTTACGGTTCAAGAATTAGCCTCAGAAACAGTGGTTTTGAACATGCTGCCAATAGCTCGACTGGGAAACATCCAGAGAAGTCCAAGATAGTGTTTTTTAGACTGGCTGCCACGAGCTGAAACGAATGCAACCAAGAGCGAGCGTCTGTGACTTACGGTTCAAGAGTTATTCACAGAAACATGGTTCTGAACTTTGCTGCCAGCCGCGAAAGCGAAAGTAACCAAGATCGAGCGTCTAGGATTTACTTGTCAATAGCTCGCCTGAGAAACATCCAGAGAAGTCAAAGACAGTGCTTCTATACTAATTGCCAGGCGCTGAGATGAATGCCGCCAAGATCGAGCGTCTAAGACTTACGGTTCAAGAATTAGCCTCAGAAACAGTGGGAAACAGTGTTTCTATACTAATTGCCAGGCGCTGAGACGAATGCCGCCAAGATCGAGCGTCTATGACTTACGGTTCAAGAGTTATTCACAGAAACATTTTTCTGAACTTTGCTGCCAGCCGCGAAAGCGAAAATAACCAAGATCGAGCGTCTAGGATTTACTTGTCAATAGCTCGCCTGGGAAACATCCAGAGAAGTCAAAGACAGTGCTTCTATACTAATTGCCAGGCGCTGAGACAAATGCCGCCAAGATCGAGCGTCTATGACTTACGGTTCAAGAATTAGCCTCAGATACAGTGGTTCTGAACATGCTGCCAATAGCTCGCCTGGGAAACATCCAGAGAAGTCCAAGATAGTGTTTTTTAGACTGGCTGCCACGAGCTGAAACGAATGCAGCCAAGAGCGAGTGTCTGTGACTTACGGTTCAAGAGTTATTCACAGAAACATGGTTCTGAACTTTGCTGCCAGCCGCGAAAGCGAAAGTAACCAAGATCGAGCGTCTAGGATTTACTTGTCAATAGCTCGCCTGAGAAACATCCAGAGAAGTCAAAGACAGTGCTTCTATACTAATTGCCAGGCGCTGAGACGAATGCCGCCAAGATCGAGCGTCTAAGACTTACGGTTCAAGAATTAGCCTCAGAAACAGTGGGAAACAGTGTTTCTATACTAATTGCCAGGCGCTGAGACGAATGCCGCCAAGATCAAGCGTCAAAGACTTACGGTTCAAGAATTAGCCTCAGAAACAGTGGGAAACAGTGCTTTTATACTAATTGCCAGGCGCTGAGACGAATGCCGCCAAGATCGAGCGTCTATGACTTACGGTTCAAGAATTAGCCTCAGAAACAGTGGTTCTAAACATGCTGCCAATAGCTCGCCTGGGAAACATCCAGAGAAGTCCAAGATAGTGTTTTTTAGACTGGCTGCCACGAGCTGAAACCAATGCAACCAAGAGCGAGCGTCTGTGACTTACGGTTCAAGAGTTATTCACAGAAACATGGTTCTGAACTTTGCTGCCAGCCGCGAAAGCGAAAGTAACCAAGATCGAGCGTCTAGGATTTACTTGTCAATAGCTCGCCTGAGAAACATCCAGAGAAGTCAAAGACAGTGCTTCTATACTAATTGCCAGGCGCTGAGACGAATGCCGCCAAGATCGAGCGTCTAAGACTTACGGTTCAAGAATTAGCCTCAGAAACAGTGGGAAACAGTGTTTCTATACTAATTGCCAGGCGCTGAGACGAATGCCGCCAAGATCAAGCGTCAAAGACTTACGGTTCAAGAATTAGCCTCAGAAACAGTGGGAAACAGTGCTTTTATACTAATTGCCAGGCGCTGAGACGAATGCCGCCAAGATCGAGCGTCTATGACTTACGGTTCAAGAATTAGCCTCAGAAACAGTGGTTCTAAACATGCTGCCAATAGCTCGCCTGGGAAACATCCAGAGAAGTCCAAGATAGTGTTTTTTAGACTGGCTGCCACGAGCTGAAACCAATGCAACCAAGAGCGAGCGTCTGTGACTTACGGTTCAAGAGTTATTCACAGAAACATGGTTCTGAACTTTGCTGCCAGCCGCGAAAGCGAAAGTAACCAAGATCGAGCGTCTAGGATTTACTTGTCAATAGCTCGCCTGGGAAACATCCAGAGAAGTCAAAGACAGTGCTTCTATACTAATTGCCAGGCGCTGAGACGAATGCCGCCAAGATCGAGCGTCTAAGACTTACGGTTCAAGAATTAGCCTCAGAAACAGTGGGAAACAGTGTTTCTATACTAATTGCCAGGCGCTGAGACGAATGCCGCCAAGATCAAGCGTCAAATACTTACGGTTCAAGAATTAGCCTCAGAAACAGTGGGAAACAGTGCTTTTATACTAATTGCCAGGCGCTGAGACGAATGCCGCCAAGATCGAGCGTCTATGACTTACGGTTCAAGAATTAGCCTCAGAAACAGCGGTTCTGAACATGCTGCCAATAGCTCGCCTGGGAAATATCCATAGAAGTCCAAGATAGTGTTTTTTAGATTGGCTGCCACGAGCTGAAACGAATGCAGCCAAGAGCGAGCGTCTGTGACTTACGGTTCAAGAGTTATTCACAGAAACATGGTTCTGAACTTTGCTGCCAGCCGCGAAAGCGAAAGTAACCAAGATCGAGCGTCTAGGATTTACTTGTCAATAGCTCGCCTGGGAAACATCCAGAGAAGTCAAAGACAGTGCTTCTATACTAATTGCCAGGCGCTGAGACGAATGCCGCCAAGATCGAGCGTCTAAGACTTACGGTTCAAGAATTAGCCTCAGAAACAGTGGGAAACAGTGTTTCTATACTAATTGCCAGGCGCTGAGACGAATGCCGCCAAGATCAAGCGTCAAATACTTACGGTTCAAGAATTAGCCTCAGAAACAGTGGGAAACAGTGCTTTTATACTAATTGCCAGGCGCTGAGACGAATGCCGCCAAGATCGAGCGTCTATGACTTACGGTTCAAGAATTAGCCTCAGAAACAGCGGTTCTGAACATGCTGCCAATAGCTCGCCTGGGAAATATCCATAGAAGTCCAAGATAGTGTTTTTTAGATTGGCTGCCACGAGCTGAAACGAATGCAGCCAAGAGCGAGCGTCTGTGACTTACGGTTCAAGAGTTATTCGCAGAAACATGGTTCTGAACTTTGCTGCCAGCCGCGAAAGCGAAAATAACCAAGATCGAGCGTCTAGGATTTACTTGTCAATAGCTCGCCTGGGAAACATCCAGAGAAGTCAAAGACAGTGCTTCTATACTAATTGCCAGGCGCTGAGACAAATGCCGCCAAGATCGAGCGTCTATGACTTACGGTTCAAGAATTAGCCTCAGAAACAGTGGTTCTGAACATGCTGCCAATAGCTCGCCTGGGAAACATCCAGAGAAGTCCAAGATAGTGTTTTTTAGACTGGCTGCCACGAGCTGAAACGAATGCAGCCAAGAGCGAGCGTCTGTGACTTACGGTTCAAGAGTTATTCACAGAAACATGGTTCTGAACTTTGCTGCCAGCCGCGAAAGCGAAAATAACCAAGATCGAGCGTCTAGGATTTACTTGTCAATAGCTCGCCTGCGAAACATCCAGAGAAGTCAAAGACAGTGCTTCTATACTAATTGCCAGGCGCTGAGATGAATGCCGCCAAGATCAAGCGTCAAAGACTTACGGTTCAAGAATTAGCCTCAGAAACAGTGGGAAACAGTGCTTTTATACTAATTGCCAGGCGCTGAGACGAATGCCGCCAAGATCGAGCGTCTATGACTTACGGTTCAAGAATTAGCCTCAGAAACAGTGGTTCTGAACATGCTGCCAATAGCTCACCTGGGAAATATCCAGAGAAGTCCAAGATAGTGTTTTTTAGACTGGCTGCCACGAGCTGAAACGAATGCAGCCAAGAGCGAGCGTCTGTGACTTACGGTTCAAGAGTTATTCGCAGAAACATGGTTCTGAACTTTGCTGCCAGCCGCGAAAGCGAAAATAACCAAGATCGAGCGTCTAGGATTTACTTGTCAATAGCTCGCCTGGGAAACATCCAGAGAAGTCAAAGACAGTGCTTCTATACTAATTGCCAGGCGCTGAGACGAATGCCGCCAAGATCGAGCGTCTATGACTTACGGTTCAAGAATTAGCCTCAGAAACAGTGGTTCTAAACATGCTGCCAATAGCTCGCCTGGGAAACATCCAGAGAAGTCCAAAATAGTGTTTTTTAGACTGGCTGCCACGAGCTGAAACCAATGCAACCAAGAGCGAGCGTCTGTGACTTACGGTTCAAGAGTTATTCACAGAAACATGGTTCTGAACTTTGCTGCCAGCCGCGAAAGCGAAAGTAACCAAGATCGAGCATCTAGGATTTACTTGTCAATAGCTCGCCTGGGAAACATCCAGAGAAGTCAAAGACAGTGCTTCTATACTAATTGCCAGGCGCTGAGACAAATGCCGCCAAGATCGAGCGTCTAAGACTTACGGTTCAAGAATTAGCCTCAGAAACAGTGGGAAACAGTGTTTCTATACTAATTGCCAGGCGCTGAGACGAATGCCGCCAAGATCGAGCGTCTATGACTTACGGTTCAAGAATTAGCCTCAGAAACAGTGGTTCTGAACATGCTGCCAATAGCTCACCTGGGAAACATCCAGAGAAGTCCAAGATAGTGTTTTTTAGACTGGCTGCCACGAGCTGAAACGAATGCAGCCAAGAGCGAGCGTCTGTCACTTACGGTTCAAGATTTATTCACAGAAACATGGTTCTGAACTTTGCTGCCAGCCGCGAAAGCGAAAGTAACCAAGATCGAGCGTCTAGGATTTACTTGTCAATAGCTCGCCTGGGAAACATCCAGATAAGTCAAAGACAGTGCTTCTATACTAATTGCCAGGCGCTGAGACGAATGCCGCCAAGATCAAGCGTCTAAGACTTACGGTTCAAGAATTAGCCTCAGAAACAGTGGGAAACAGTGCTTCTATACTAACTGCCAGGCGCTGAGACGAATGCCGCCAAGATCGAGCGTCTATGACTTACGGTTCAAGAATTAGCCTCAGAAACAGTGGTTTTGAACATGCTGCCAATAGCTCGCCTGGGAAACATCCAGAGAAGTCCAAGATAGTGTTTTTTAGACTGGCTGCCACGAGCTGAAACGAATGCAACCAAGAGCGAGCGTCTGTGACTTACGGTTCAAGAGTTATTCACAGAAACATGGTTCTGAACTTTGCTGCCAGCCGCGAAAGCGAAAGTAACCAAGATCGAGCGTCTAGGATTTACTTGTCAATAGCTCGCCTGAGAAACATCCAGAGAAGTCAAAGACAGTGCTTCTATACTAATTGCCAGGCGCTGAGACGAATGCCGCCAAGATCGAGCGTCTAAGACTTACGGTTCTAGAATTAGCCTCAGAAACAGTGGGAAACAGTGTTTCTATACTAATTGCCAGGCGCTGAGACGAATGCCGCCAAGATCAAGCGTCAAAGACTTACGGTTCAAGAATTAGCCTCAGAAACAGTGGGAAACAGTGCTTTTATACTAATTTCCAGGCGCTGAGACGAATGCCGCCAAGATCGAGCGTCTATGACTTACGGTTCAAAATTAGCCTCAGAAACAGTGGTTCTAAACATGCTGCCAATAGCTCGCCTGGGAAACATCCAGAGAAGTCCAAAATAGTGTTTTTTAGACTGGCTGCCACGAGCTGAAACCAATGCAACCAAGAGCGAGCGTCTGTGACTTACGGTTCAAGAGTTATTCACAGAAACATGGTTCTGAACTTTGCTGCCAGCCGCGAAAGCGAAAGTAACCAAGATCGAGCATCTAGGATTTACTTGTCAATAGCTCGCCTGGGAAACATCCAGAGAAGTCAAAGACAGTGCTTCTATACTAATTGCCAGGCGCTGAGACGAATGCCGCCAAGATCGAGCGTCTAAGACTTACGGTTCAAGAATTAGCCTCAGAAACAGTGGGAAACAGTGTTTCTATACTAATTGCCAGGCGCTGAGACGAATGCCGCCAAGATCAAGCGTCAAAGACTTACGGTTCAAGAATTAGCCTCAGAAACAGTGGTTGTGAACATGCTGCCAATAGCTCGCCTGGGAAACATCCAGAGAAGTCCAAGATAGTGTTTTTTAGACTGGCTGCCACGAGCTGAAACCAATGCAACCAAGAGCGAGCGTCTGTGACTTACGGTTCAAGAGTTATTCACAGAAACATGGTTCTGAACTTTGCTGCCAGCCGCGAAAGCGAAAGTAACCAAGATCGAGCGTCTAGGATTTACTTGTCAATAGCTCGCCTGGGAAACATCCAGAGAAGTCAAAGACAGTGCTTCTATACTAATTGCCAGGCGCTGAGACGAATGCCGCCAAGATCGAGCGTCTAAGACTTACGGTTCAAGAATTAGCCTCAGAAACAGTGGGAAACAGTGTTTCTATACTAATTGCCAGGCGCTGAGACGAATGCCGCCAAGATCAAGCGTCAAAGTCTTACGGTTCAAGAATTAGCCTCAGAAACAGTGGGAAACAGTGCTTTTATACTAATTGCCAGGCGCTGAGACGAATGCCGCCAAGATCGAGCGTCTATGACTTACGGTTCAAGAATTAGCCTCAGAAACAGTGGTTCTGAACATGCTGCCAATAGCTCGCCTGGGAAACATCCAGAGAAGTCCAAGATAGTGTTTTTTTAGACTGGCTGCCACGAGCTGAAACGAATGCAGCCAAGAGCGAGCGTCTGTGACTTACAGTTCAAGAGTTATTCGCAGAAACATGGTTCTGAACTTTGCTGCCAGCCGCGAAAGCGAAAATAACCAAGATCGAGCGTCTAGGATTTACTTGTCAATAGCTCGCCTGGGAAACATCCAGATAAGTCAAAGACAGTGCTTCTATACTAATTGCCAGGCGCTGAGACAAATGCCGCCAAGATCGAGCATCTATGACTTACGGTTCAAGAATTAGCCTCAGAAACAGTGGTTCTGAACATGCTGCCAATAGCTCGCCTGGGAAACATCCAGAGAAGTCCAAGATAGTGTTTTTTAGACTGGCTGCCACGAGCTGAAACGAATGCAGCCAAGAGCGAGCGTCTGTGACTTACGGTTCAAGAGTTATTCACAGAAACATGGTTCTGAACTTTGCTGCCAGCCGCGAAAGCTAAAATAACCAAGATCGAGCGTCTAGGATTTACTTGTCAATAGCTCGCCTGCGAAACATCCAGAGAAGTCAAAGACAGTGCTTCTATACTAATTGCCAGGCGCTGAGATGAATGCCGCCAAGATCGAGCGTCTAAGACTTACGGTTCAAGAATTAGCCTCAGAAACAGTGGGAAACAGTGCTTCTATACTAATTGCCAGGCGCTGAGACGAATGCCGCCAAGATCGAGCGTCTATGACTTACGGTTCAAGAATTAGCCTCAGAAACAGTGGTTTTGAACATGCTGCCAATAGCTCGACTGGGAAACATCCAGAGAAGTCCAAGATAGTGTTTTTTAGACTGGCTGCCACGAGCTGAAACGAATGCAACCAAGAGCGAGCGTCTGTGACTTACGGTTCAAGAGTTATTCACAGAAACATGGTTCTGAACTTTGCTGCCAGCCGCGAAAGCGAAAGTAACCAAGATCGAGCGTCTAGGATTTACTTGTCAATAGCTCGCCTGGGAAACATCCAGAGAAGTCAAAGACAGTGCTTCTATACTAATTGCCAGGCGCTGAGACGAATGCCGCCAAGATCGAGCGTCTAAGACTTACGGTTCAAGAATTAGCCTCAGAAACAGTGGGAAACAGTGTTTCTATACTAATTGCCAGGCGCTGAGACGAATGCCGCCAAGATCAAGCGTCAAATACTTACGGTTCAAGAATTAGCCTCAGAAACAGTGGGAAACAGTGCTTTTATACTAATTGCCAGGCGCTGAGACGAATGCCGCCAAGATCGAGCGTCTATGACTTACGGTTCAAGAATTAGCCTCAGAAACAGTGGTTTTGAACATGCTGCCAATAGCTCGCCTGGGAAACATCCAGAGAAGTCCAAGATAGTGTTTTTTTTAGACTGGCTGCCACGAGCTGAAACGAATGCAGCCAAGAGCGAGCGTCTGTGACTTACGGTTCAAGAGTTATTCACAGAAACATGGTTCTGAACTTTGCTGCCAGCCGCGAAAGCAAAAGTAACCAAGATCGAGCGTCTAGGATTTACTTGTCAATAGCTCGCCTGGGAAACATCCAGAGAAGTCAAAGACAGTGCTTCTACACTAATTGCCAGGCGCTGAGACGAATGCCGCCAAGATCAAGCGTCTAAGACTTACGATTCAAGAATTAGCCTCAGAAACAGTGGGAAACAGTGATTCTATACTAATTGCCAGGCGCTTAGACGAATGCCGCCAAGATCGAGCGTCTATGACTTACGGTTCAAGAATTAGCCTCAGAAACAGTGGTTCTGAACATGCTGCCAATAGCTCGCCTGGGAAACATCCAGAGAAGTCCAAGATAATGTTTTTTAGACTGGCTGCCACGAGCTGAAACGAATGCAACCAAGAGCGAGCGTCTGTGACTTACGGTTCAAGAGTTATTCACAGAAACATGGTTCTGAACTTTGCTGCCAGCCGCGAAAGCGAAAATAACCAAGATCGAGCGTCTAGGATTTACTTGTCAATAGCTCGCCTGGGAAACATCCAGAGAAGTCAAAGACAGTGCTTCTATACTAATTGCCAGGCGCTGAGACGAATGCCGCCAAGATCGAGCGTCTAAGACTTACGGTTCAAGAATTAGCCTCAGAAACAGTGGGAAACAGTGTTTCTATACTAATTGACAGGCGTTGAGACGAATGCCGCCAAGATCAAGCGTCAAAGACTTACGGTTCAAGAATTAGCCTCAGAAACAGTGGGAAACAGTGCTTTTATACTAATTGCCAGGCGCTGAGACGAATGCCGCCAAAATCGAGCGTCTATGACTTACGGTTCAAGAATTAGCCTCAGAAACAGTGGTTCTGAACATGCTGCCAATAGCTCACCTGGGAAACATCCAGAGAAGTCCAAGATAGTGTTTTTTAGACTGGCTGCCACGAGCTGAAACAAATGCAGCCAAGAGCGAGCGTCTGTGACTTACGGTTCAAGAGTTATTCACAGAAACATGGTTCTGAACTTTGCTGCCAGCCGCGAAAGCGAAAGTAACCAAGATCGAACGTCTAGGATTTACTTGTCAATAGCTCGCCTGGGAAACATCCAGAGAAGTCAAAGACAGTGCTTCTATACTAATTGCCAGGCGCTGAGACGAATGCCGCCAAGATCGAGCGTCTAAGACTTACGGTTCAAGAATTAGCCTCAGAAACAGTGGGAAACAGTGTTTCTATACTAATTGCCAGGCGCTGAGACGAATGCCGCCAAGATCAAGCGTCAAAGACTTACGGTTCAAGAATTAGCCTCAGAAACAGTGGGAAACAGTGCTTTTATACTAATTGCCAGGCGCTGAGACGAATGCCGCCAAGATCGAGCATCTATGACTTACGGTTCAAGAATTAGCCTTAGAAACAGTGGGAAACAGTGCTTCTATACTAATTGCCAGGCGCTGAGACGAATGCCGCCAAGATCGAGCGTCTATGACTTACGGTTCAAGAATTAGCCTCAGAAACAGTGGTTCTAAACATGCTGCCAATAGCTCGCCTGGGAAACATCCAGAGAAGTCCAAGATAGTGTTTTTTAGACTGGCTGCCACGAGCTGAAACGAATGCAACCAAGAGCGAGCGTCTGTGACTTACGGTTCAAGAGTTATGCACAGAAACATGGTTCTGAACTTTGCTGCCAGCCGCGAAAGCGAAAGTAACCAAGATCGAGCGTCTAGGATTTACTTGTCAATAGCTCGCCTGGGAAACATCCAGAGAAGTCAAAGACAGTGCTTCTATACTAATTGCCAGGCGCTGAGACGAATGCCGCCAAGATCGAGCGTCTAAGACTTACGGTTCAAGAATTAGCCTCAGAAACAGTGGGAAACAGTGTTTCTATACTAATTGCCAGGCGCTGAGACGAATGCCGCCAAGATGAAGCGTCAAAGACTTACGGTTCAAGAATTAGCCTCAGAAACAGTGGGAAACAGTGCTTCTATACTAATTGCCAGGCGCTGAGACGAATGCCGCCAAGATCGAGCGTCTATGACTTACGGTTCAAGAATTAGCCTCAGAAACAGTGGTTTTGAACATGCTGCCAATAGCTCGCCTGGGAAACATCCAGAGAAGTCCAAGATAGTGTTTTTTAGACTGGCTGCCACGAGCTGAAACGAATGCAACCAAGAGCGAGCGTCTGTGACTTACGGTTCAAGAGTTATTCACAGAAACATGGTTCTGAACTTTGCTGCCAGCCGCGAAAGCGAAAGTAACCAAGATCGAGCGTCTAGGATTTACTTGTCAATAGCTCGCCTGCGAAACATCCAGAGAAGTCAAAGACAGTGCTTCTATACTAATTGCCAGGCGCTGAGACGAATGCCGCCAAGATCAAGCGTCTAAGACTTACGGTTCAAGAATTAGCCTCAGAAACAGTGGGAAACAGTGCTTCTATACTAATTGCCAGGCGCTGAGACGAATGCCGCCAAGATCGAGCGTCTATGACTTACGGTTCAAGAATTAGCCTCAGAAACAGTGGTTCTGAACATGCTGCCAATAGCTCGCCTGGGAAACATCCAGAGAAGTCCAAGATAATGTTTTTTAGACTGGCTGCCACGAGCTGAAACGAATGCAACCAAGAGCGAGCGTCTGTGACTTACGGTTCAAGAGTTATTCACAGAAACATGGTTCTGAACTTTGCTGCCAGCCGCGAAAGCGAAAATAACCAAGATCGAGCGTCTAGGATTTACTTGTCAATAGCTCGCCTGGGAAACATCCAGAGAAGTCAAAGACAGTGCTTCTATACTAATTGCCAGGCGCTGAGACGAATGCCGCCAAGATCGAGCGTCTAAGACTTACGGTTCAAGAATTAGCCTCAGAAACAGTGGGAAACAGTGTTTCTATACTAATTGACAGGCGTTGAGACGAATGCCGCCAAGATCAAGCGTCAAAGACTTACGGTTCAAGAATTAGCCTCAGAAACAGTGGGAAACAGTGCTTTTATACTAATTGCCAGGCGCTGAGACGAATGCCGCCAAAATCGAGCGTCTATGACTTACGGTTCAAGAATTAGCCTCAGAAACAGTGGTTCTGAACATGCTGCCAATAGCTCACCTGGGAAACATCCAGAGAAGTCCAAGATAGTGTTTTTTAGACTGGCTGCCACGAGCTGAAACAAATGCAGCCAAGAGCGAGCGTCTGTGACTTACGGTTCAAGAGTTATTCACAGAAACATGGTTCTGAACTTTGCTGCCAGCCGCGAAAGCGAAAGTAACCAAGATCGAACGTCTAGGATTTACTTGTCAATAGCTCGCCTGGGAAACATCCAGAGAAGTCAAAGACAGTGCTTCTATACTAATTGCCAGGCGCTGAGACGAATGCCGCCAAGATCGAGCGTCTAAGACTTACGGTTCAAGAATTAGCCTCAGAAACAGTGGGAAACAGTGTTTCTATACTAATTGCCAGGCGCTGAGACGAATGCCGCCAAGATCAAGCGTCAAAGACTTACGGTTCAAGAATTAGCCTCAGAAACAGTGGGAAACAGTGCTTTTATACTAATTGCCAGGCGCTGAGACGAATGCCGCCAAGATCGAGCATCTATGACTTACGGTTCAAGAATTAGCCTTAGAAACAGTGGGAAACAGTGCTTCTATACTAATTGCCAGGCGCTGAGACGAATGCCGCCAAGATCGAGCGTCTATGACTTACGGTTCAAGAATTAGCCTCAGAAACAGTGGTTCTAAACATGCTGCCAATAGCTCGCCTGGGAAACATCCAGAGAAGTCCAAGATAGTGTTTTTTAGACTGGCTGCCACGAGCTGAAACGAATGCAACCAAGAGCGAGCGTCTGTGACTTACGGTTCAAGAGTTATGCACAGAAACATGGTTCTGAACTTTGCTGCCAGCCGCGAAAGCGAAAGTAACCAAGATCGAGCGTCTAGGATTTACTTGTCAATAGCTCGCCTGGGAAACATCCAGAGAAGTCAAAGACAGTGCTTCTATACTAATTGCCAGGCGCTGAGACGAATGCCGCCAAGATCGAGCGTCTAAGACTTACGGTTCAAGAATTAGCCTCAGAAACAGTGGGAAACAGTGTTTCTATACTAATTGCCAGGCGCTGAGACGAATGCCGCCAAGATGAAGCGTCAAAGACTTACGGTTCAAGAATTAGCCTCAGAAACAGTGGGAAACAGTGCTTCTATACTAATTGCCAGGCGCTGAGACGAATGCCGCCAAGATCGAGCGTCTATGACTTACGGTTCAAGAATTAGCCTCAGAAACAGTGGTTTTGAACATGCTGCCAATAGCTCGCCTGGGAAACATCCAGAGAAGTCCAAGATAGTGTTTTTTAGACTGGCTGCCACGAGCTGAAACGAATGCAACCAAGAGCGAGCGTCTGTGACTTACGGTTCAAGAGTTATTCACAGAAACATGGTTCTGAACTTTGCTGCCAGCCGCGAAAGCGAAAGTAACCAAGATCGAGCGTCTAGGATTTACTTGTCAATAGCTCGCCTGCGAAACATCCAGAGAAGTCAAAGACAGTGCTTCTATACTAATTGCCAGGCGCTGAGACGAATGCCGCCAAGATCAAGCGTCTAAGACTTACGGTTCAAGAATTAGCCTCAGAAACAGTGGGAAACAGTGCTTCTATACTAATTGCCAGGCGCTGAGACGAATGCCGCCAAGATCGAGCGTCTATGACTTACTGTTCAAGAATTAGCCTCAGAAACAGTGGTTTTGAACATGCTGCCAATAGCTCGCCTGGGAAACATCCAGAGAAGTCCAAGATAGTGTTTTTTAGACTGGCTGCCACGAGCTGAAACGAATGCAACCAAGAGCGAGCGTCTGTGACTTACGGTTCAAGAGTTATTCACAGAAACATGGTTCTGAACTTTGCTGCCAGCCGCGAAAGCGAAACTAACCAAGATCGAGCGTCTAGGATTTACTTGTCAATAGCTCGCCTGGGAAACAGCCAGAGAAGTCAAAGACAGTGCTTCTATACTAATTGCCAGGCGCTGAGACGAATGCCGCCAAGATCGAGCGTCTAAGACTTACGGTTCAAGAATTAGCCTCAGAAACAGTGGGAAACAGTGCTTTTCTACTAATTGCCAGGCGCTGAGACGAATGCCGCCAAGATCGAGCGTCTATGACTTACGGTTCAAGAATTAGCCTCAGAAACAGTGGTTCTAAACATGCTGCCAATAGCTCGCCTGGGAAACATCCAGAGAAGTCCAAGATAGTGTTTTTTAGACTGGCTGCCACGAGCTGAAACCAATGCAACCAAGAGCGAGCGTCTGTGACTTACGGTTCAAGAGTTATTCACAGAAACATGGTTCTGAACTTTGCTGCCAGCCGCGAAAGCGAAAATAACCAAGATCGAGCGTCTAGGATTTACTTGTCAATAGCTCGCCTGCGAAACATCCAGAGAAGTCAAAGACAGTGCTTCTATACTAATTGCCAGGCGCTGAGATGAATGCCGCCAAGATCGAGCGTCTAAGACTTACGGTTCAAGAATTAGCCTCAGAAACAGTGGGAAACAGTGTTTCTATACTAATTGCCAGGCGCTGAGACGAATGCCGCCAAGATCGAGCGTCTATGACTTACGGTTCAAGAATTAGCCTCAGAAACAGTGGTTCTGAACATGCTGCCAATAGCTCACCTGGGAAAGATCCAGAGAAGTCCAAGATAGTGTTTTTTAGACTGGCTGCCACGAGCTGAAACGAATGCAGCCAAGAGCGAGCGTCTGTGACTTACGGTTCAAGAGTTATTCACAGAAACATGGTTCTGAACTTTGCTGCCAGCCGCGAAAGCGAAAGTAACCAAGATCGAGCGTCTAGGATTTACTTGTCAATAGCTCGCCTGAGAAACATCCAGAGAAGTCAAAGACAGTGCTTCTATACTAATTGCCAGGCGCTGAGACGAATGCCGCCAAGATCGAGCGTCTAAGACTTACGGTTCAAGAATTAGCCTCAGAAACAGTGGGAAACAGTGTTTCTATACTAATTGCCAGGCGCTGAGACGAATGCCGCCAAGATCAAGCGTCAAAGACTTACGGTTCAAGAATTAGCCTCAGAAACAGTGGGAAACAGTGCTTTTATACTAATTGCCAGGCGCTGAGACGAATGCCGCCAAGATCGAGCGTCTATGACTTACGGTTCAAGAATTAGCCTCAGAAACAGTGGTTTTGAACATGCTGCCAATAGCTCGCCTGGGAAACATCCAGAGAAGTCCAAGATAGTGTTTTTTAGACTGGCTGCCACGAGCTGAAACGAATGTAACCAAGAGCGAGCGTCTGTGACTTACGGTTCAAGAGTTATTCACAGAAACATGGTTCTGAACTTTGCTGCCAGCCGCGAAAGCGAAAGTAACCAAGATCGAGCGTCTAGGATTTACTTGTCAATAGCTCGCCTGGGAAACATCCAGAGAAGTCAAAGACAGTGCTTCTATACTAATTGCCAGGCGCTGAGACGAATGCCGCCAAGATCGAGCGTCTAAGACTTACGGTTCAAGAATTAGCCTCAGAAACAGTGGGAAACAGTGTTTCTATACTAATTGCCAGGCGCTGAGACGAATGCCGCCAAGATCAAGCGTCAAAGACTTACGGTTCAAGAATTAGCCTCAGAAACAGTGGGAAACAGTGCTTTTATACTAATTGCCATGCGCTGAGACGAATGCCGCCAAGATCGAGCGTCTATGACTTACGGTTCAAGAATTAGCCTCAGAAACAGTGGTTCTGAACATGCTGCCAATAGCTCGCCTGGGAAACATCCAGAGAAGTCCAAGATAGTGTTTTTTTAGACTGGCTGCCACGAGCTGAAACGAATGCAGCCAAGAGCGAGCGTCTGTGACTTACGGTTCAAGAGTTATTCACAGAAACATGGTTCTGAACTTTGCTGCCAGCCGCGAAAGCAAAAGTAACCAAGATCGAGCGTCTAGGATTTACTTGTCAATAGCTCGCCTGGGAAACATCCAGAGAAGTCAAAGACAGTGCTTCTACACTAATTGCCAGGCGCTGAGACGAATGCCGCCAAGATCAAGCGTCTAAGACTTACGATTCAAGAATTAGCCTCAGAAACAGTGGGAAACAGTGATTCTATACTAATTGCCAGGCGCTTAGACGAATGCCGCCAAGATCGAGCGTCTATGACTTACGGTTCAAGAATTAGCCTCAGAAACAGTGGTTCTGAACATGCTGCCAATAGCTCGCCTGGGAAACATCCAGAGAAGTCCAAGATAATGTTTTTTAGACTGGCTGCCACGAGCTGAAACGAATGCAACCAAGAGCGAGCCTCTGTGACTTACGGTTCAAGAGTTATTCACAGAAACATGGTTCTGAACTTTGCTGCCAGCCGCGAAAGCGAAAATAACCAAGATCGAGCGTCTAGGATTTACTTGTCAATAGCTCGCCTGGGAAACATCCAGAGAAGTCAAAGACAGTGCTTCTATACTATTTGCCAGGCGCTGAGACGAATGCCGCCAAGATCGAGCGTCTAAGACTTACGGTTCAAGAATTAGCCTCAGAAACAGTGGGAAACAGTGTTTCTATACTAATTGACAGGCGCTGAGACGAATGCCGCCAAGATCAAGCGTCAAAGACTTACGGTTCAAGAATTAGCCTCAGAAACAGTGGGAAACAGTGCTTTTATACTAATTGCCAGGCGCTGAGACAAATGCCGCCAAAATCGAGCGTCTATGACTTACGGTTCAAGAATTAGCCTCAGAAACAGTGGTTCTGAACATGCTGCCAATAGCTCACCTGGGAAACATCCAGAGAAGTCCAAGATAGTGTTTTTTAGACTGGCTGCCACGAGCTGAAACGAATGCAGCCAAGAGCGAGCGTCTGTCACTTACGGTTCAAGATTTATTCACAGAAACATGGTTCTGAACTTTGCTGCCAGCCGCGAAAGCGAAAGTAACCAAGATCGAGCGTCTAAGACTTACGGTTCAAGAATTAGCCTCAGAAACAGTGGGAAACAGTGCTTCTATACTAATTGCCAGGCGCTGAGACGAATGCCGCCAAGATCGAGCGTCTGTGACTTACGGTTCAAGAATTAGCCTCAGAAACAGTGGTTTTGAACATGCTGCCAATAGCTCGCCTGGGAAACATCCAGAGAAGTCCAAGATAGTGTTTTTTAGACTGGCTGCCACGAGCTGAAACGAATGCAACCAAGAGCGAGCGTCTGTGACTTACGGTTCAAGAGTTATTCACAGAAACATGGTTCTGAACTTTACTGCCAGCCGCGAAAGCGAAAGTAACCAAGATCGAGCGTCTAGGATTTACTTGTCAATAGCTCGCCTGGGAAACATCCAGAGAAGTCAAAGACAGTGCTTCTATACTAATTGCCAGGCGCTGAGACGAATGCCGCCAAGATCGAGCGTCTAAGACTTACGGTTCAAGAATTAGCCTCAGAAACAGTGGGAAACAGTGTTTCTATACTAATTGCCAGGCGCTGAGACGAATGCCGCCAAGATCAAGCGTCAAAGACTTACGGTTCAAGAATTAGCCTCAGAAACAGTGGGAAACAGTGCTTTTATACTAATTGCCAGGCGCTGAGACGAATGCCGCCAAGATCGAGCGTCTATGACTTACGGTTCAAGAATTAGCCTCAGAAACAGTGGTTCTGAACATGCTGCCAATAGCTCGCCTGGGAAACATCCAGAGAAGTCCAAGATAGTGTTTTTTAGACTGGCTGCCACGAGCTGAAACGAATGCAGCCAAGAGCGAGCGTCTGTGACTTACGGTTCAAGAGTTATTCACAGAAACATGGTTCTGAACTTTGCTGCCAGCCGCGAAAGCGAAAATAACCAAGATCGAGCGTCTAGGATTTACTTGTCAATAGCTCGCCTGCGAAACATCCAGAGAAGTCAAAGACAGTGCTTCTATACTAATTGCCAGGCGCTGAGATGAATGCCGCCAAGATCGAGCGTCTAAGACTTACGGTTCAAGAATTAGCCTCAGAAACAGTGGGAAACAGTGTTTCTATACTAATTGCCTGGCGCTGAGACGAATGCCGCCGAGATCGAGCGTCTATGACTTACGGTTCAAGAATTAGCCTCAGAAACAGTGGTTCTGAACATGCTGCCAATAGCTCACCTGGGAAACATCCAGAGAAGTCCAAGATAGTGTTTTTTAGACTGGCTGCCACGAGCTGAAACGAATGCAGCCAAGAGCGAGCGTCTATTACTTACGGTTCAAGAGTTATTCACAGAAACATGGTTCAGAACTTTGCTGCCAGCCGCGAAAGCGAAAATAACCAAGATCGAGCGTCTAGGATTTACTTGTCAATAGCTCGCCTGGGAAACATCCAGTGAAGTCAAAGACAGTGCTTCTATACTAATTGCCAGGCGCTGAGACGAATGCCGCCAAGATCGAGCGTCTATGACTTACGGTTCAAGAATTAGCCTCAGAAACAGTGGTTTTGAACATGCTGCCAATAGCTCGCCTGGGAAACATCCAGAGAAGTCCAAGATAGTGTTTTTTAGACTGGCTGCCACGAGCTGAAACGAATGCAACCAAGAGCGAGCGTCTGTGACTTACGGTTCAAGAGTTATTCACAGAAACATGGTTCTGAACTTTGCTGCCAGCCGCGAAAGCGAAAGTAACCAAGATCGAGCGTCTAGGATTTACTTGTCAATAGCTCGCCTGGGAAACATCCAGAGAAGTCAAAGACAGTGCTTCTATACTAATTGCCAGGCGCTGAGACGAATGCCGCCAAGATCGAGCGTCTAAGACTTACGGTTCAAGAATTAGCCTCAGAAACAGTGGGAAACAGTGTTTCTATACTAATTGCCAGGCGCTGAGACGAATGCCGCCAAGATCAAGCGTCAAAGACTTACGGTTCAAGAATTAGCCTCAGAAACAGTGGGAAACAGTGCTTTTATACTAATTGCCAGGCGCTGAGACGAATGCCGCCAAGATCGAGCGTCTATGACTACGGTTCAAGAATTAGCCTCAGAAACAGTGGTTTTGAACATGCTGCCAATAGCTCGCCTGGGAAACATCCAGAGAAGTCCAAGATAGTGTTTTTTAGACTGGCTGCCACGAGCTGAAACGAATGTAACCAAGAGCGAGCGTCTGTGACTTACGGTTCAAGAGTTATTCACAGAAACATGGTTCTGAACTTTGCTGCCAGCCGCGAAAGCGAAAGTAACCAAGATCGAGCGTCTAGGATTTACTTGTCAATAGCTCGCCTGGGAAACATCCAGAGAAGTCAAAGACAGTGCTTCTATACTAATTGCCAGGCGCTGAGACGAATGCCGCCAAGATCGAGCGTCTAAGACTTACGGTTCAAGAATTAGCCTCAGAAACAGTGGGAAACAGTGTTTCTATACTAATTGCCAGGCGCTGAGACGAATGCCGCCAAGATCAAGCGTCAAAGACTTACGGTTCAAGAATTAGCCTCAGAAACAGTGGGAAACAGTGCTTTTATACTAATTGCCATGCGCTGAGACGAATGCCGCCAAGATCGAGCGTCTATGACTTACGGTTCAAGAATTAGCCTCAGAAACAGTGGTTCTGAACATGCTGCCAATAGCTCGCCTGGGAAACATCCAGAGAAGTCCAAGATAGTGTTTTTTTAGACTGGCTGCCACGAGCTGAAACGAATGCAGCCAAGAGCGAGCGTCTGTGACTTACGGTTCAAGAGTTATTCACAGAAACATGGTTCTGAACTTTGCTGCCAGCCGCGAAAGCAAAAGTAACC